>NC_054859.1:3604295-3905369 GCF_016861865.1 Aspergillus puulaauensis
GTTCGCTAGTCGTGGACAGCCGCAGGAGACGGTGACAGCTGACAACATGCCAAACTCGCAGGTTTAAGATGACCAAGCACAGCCTTCTGCCTACTCAGACCCGCAATACAAGAGCAACCTGGTTGGCCATCATACTTCTTTCCAAAACATTATGCATATTGATCCCGCCGCAACAAACACGACGATACTATAAGAGCGTTTGACCTATTTTCCATCTCCCCTATTTTGCCCGGAAGGCCAGCCCAGCCTGATGATGTCGCGCACTTGCCATGATGACGCGAAGGGCTCAGAAAGAACATTCTGTAACTGACTGTTCAGCTTACGTATGAGTTCCCGCGATTGTACAAGGGCCCCCAACTGACCAAAGTACGTTAAATATGCAAGGACGAATTTCCGGCGGCAAGTTACAGTGTGCGCCAGGAGGTTGAATGGAGTCAGACGTTCTCTCACTCTCAGAGCATCCCGCACGAACGAAAAAGTGTCTTTAGAGCTACTTGCTTTTTCTGAGCTGCTGATGAGGTTACAACCATTACTCTCCTGGGACGAGAGACAAAAGTACGCTGTGCAAAAAAAAAAAAAAAAATGGGGGCTGAGAATGTGACGGCGAACTCCAGGGCGCCAACCACTTACTGTCCTTGCCTACTGTGGTCTCAGCTGCCTTCATGATATTCGTTTGAATTGAAACCAAAATTTGCGGAAAATTGATGGGCATGAAAACACATTTGCGAACCATCTGCCTGGGCACATCAGGGCTCACCAGTTCGCCCACTCGTTTGCTTTTTTATCCTGTTATGCCTACCTAATACTTGGCGCCGACAGGGATTGCTAAGTCCGACCCATGCACCCTAATGCAGTCCAGACACCACGCTCCGGATCGACTACTGGCCTCCTAAGACTTGCTTTGAAATAAGATGGACCTATGCCCCCCAGAACAAACGACCTGATGGCATTTGCACTCGTATGCACTCAATTTCCCTACCAAAAACAAACGCCGCCCAGTTCACTTCAACTCAAATTCTTATCAAAATGAGCGTTATAATTGACGCTCAGAACCGCCCTTCAAGCCGTAACGACTTTACTACGGCCATAGTATGCGCACTCGCCGAAGAGGCAACGCCTGTCCAAGCGCTGTTCGACAAAAGTTTCGACAGGTATTCCTCGTTTTACGGTCGAGCCGCTGGAGACAGAAACGTTTACTTCAACGGCCTACTCGCAGGTCACAAAGTCGTACTTTCCTACCTCCCAGACATGGGAACACGTGGTGCTGCAGCCACTCTGGCAAGTCTTCGAATCTCGTATACCGAAGTGCAACTCGTGCTGGTAGTTGGCATTTGCGGTGGCGTGCCCTCTGGCCCAAGCCCGAAGTCACCTGAGAGATACCTCGGCGATGTAATCATTGCGGATAAGCTATTCGTCTATGACTATGGCAAACAACAACCAGGGGAATTCAAACACACAAACCCGTTCCGGACTCACAACGATGAGGCCAAGGCTCTTCTGAAGAGTCTTGAGGGCGAAGATAACTTGGCGTTTTTTCGAGAGCAATTTGCCGCGACGGTAAACAATCTGCTGGACAATCGGACAGCCTGGCGCGCCCCCGATGCTAAGACCGACGTTGTTTATAAACCGTCACATCATCACAAGCATCGTGGAGAGCATGCTCGAGGATGTAGCT
Organism: Aspergillus puulaauensis; assembly: GCF_016861865.1. Lineage (NCBI taxonomy): Eukaryota > Fungi > Ascomycota > Eurotiomycetes > Eurotiales > Aspergillaceae > Aspergillus > Aspergillus puulaauensis. The sequence goes on from NC_054859.1 coordinate 3,605,971, forward strand.
GTTTCGCCCCCCATTCAATCTGCAATGCAGCCACAAAAGCGAGTTGCGAAGAGCTCGAATGCGCAGGGTCTGCAATCATACGAACCCGGGTCGATGTGGAGGCGGCAAATATCTTCATCGGACCCATGGCGTCCGCTGACACTGTGATGAAGTCTGGCGAGGACCGGGATGCACTGGCCAAGAAAGGCGAAGTTATTGGGTTTGAGATGGAGGGGTCGGGGGCATGGGATGGCGCGGTGCCCTGTATTATCGTGAAAGGCATTACCGACTATGCTGACAGCCACAAGAATAAGGAGTGGCGACTTTACGCCGCTGCGACTGGTGCAGCAGCTGCGAAGACCTTTCTGAATCATTGGAGTGTTCAGACAAAATGTTAGTAGTAGTGAGCGTCAATTACGTCCGAGTTGATTCAAGCCCACTGACTATGTTTCTCAGCCCGTAGAGGCAAGTACTGGATGGTCTCGCTCGATAGAAACGTGGATTTCGCAGGGCGTGACTCTGAAATTGGGCAATTCAAGAAGTCTATATCCTCGCCAGACGGCCCAAAAGTTCTAGCAATGTATGGGCTTGGAGGAATCGGCAAAACTCAAATAGCTCTCGAGCTAGCCTACCGGATGAAAAATGAACTCTCGGTTTTCTGGATTCAGTGTAGCAGTATCGAGAACATCGAAAAGAGCTACATCGACGCCGCAGAGATGCTGGAAATGGTCGATGTCAACCAAGCGCAGGCAAAACAGACTGTAAAGGCATGTCTCAGTAACAGTGCCACTAAATGGCTTTTGATCCTCGATAACGTCGACGACCTCAAGACGTGGACCTACCTCAAACAAAACCTCCCCTTGAGAAAAGAATGGCGGATTCTCATCACCACTCGCAACGGGAACCTGGCTGCTCAAACCGCGCGTTCACATGTCTTGCAGGTTCGCGAGCCATGCGAGCAGGATGCAATTGATATTTTGCACAAAAGGCTGATTCCGGAAATACGGTTCTTGTTGGAGGACAAAGAAACGGTTCTTGCTCTCCTTGACCGACTGGGATCCTTGCCACTGGCTATAGTCCAAGCGGCAGCATTCCTGAATGTGAACAAGAGCTTTACAATATCCGATTATCTGGAAATACTCAGTGGACAAGAATCACAGGTTGTGGAATTCTTGGGCAAAGATTTTGAGGACAAAGGATACGATACCGATGTTCCCAGGCCTGTTGCCACCACATGGCTTGTCTCTTACAATAAGATCTTAATGCTCAACGCACCGGCTGCCATATTCCTTTGCCTCATGGCGTTTCTTGACCGGCATGATATCCCGGATAGTTTTGTCCCACAGGATAGATCTCACAAGGACAAACTCGTATCTTTATCACTCCTGGCGGCTTTCTCCCTTATTAACAGAAATCCAAAACGACCAAGTTGCTCGACTATGCATCGCCTCGTACGCCTTGTGACTCGAGATATGGTGAGGCAGCGCGGGGCCTTTGAGGAAAATATAGAATGGGCGGCAACGCGGCTTGACAGGGTTTATTCCAACCCCGATGAACACTCAAGAAGGCAGTATCTGCCCCACGCAATCTCATTAATAAATGAAATGGGGTTTGAGCCAGCCAAACACCCTAATCTACTCCGGAAAACAGCAGGAGGGCTATCTAGTGATCGTCGGAACGCCGAAGCTCTCGAACTTTATACTAAACTTATGAATATCCAAAAAACGGAACTCGGAGACCGGCATCCTGACACCCTGCGCAGTATGGCTTGCGTCGCACAAGAACACCTATGGTTGTTCCGATTAGATGAGGCCGAGAAGCTTGGGATGGACGCGTTCACGGCGAGCAAAGAAGCACTAGGGCTACAACATCCTGACACCGTTTTCACCGCTAATGTTATCTCGGCCATATGCAAGGTGGGGAACAAACACGATGAACTAATTGAACTGCACCCAGAGCTGGTGGATATCCTGCAGCACACCAACGAGCTACACATACCGGGCTCTATGCAGAGTGTGTCATCTATTGCTAATTCATATATGCAAGAAAAAAGATTCAAGGAGGCAGAAGACCTCCTTTCAATTAACCTGAAAATCCACCAGGATACTCATGGGACACGGCACCCCGATTCCCTGGAACTCATGAATGATCTGGTATATCTATATACCTTGCAATCCCGCTTGCAGGAGGCCCACAAGATGATTACAGATATCATCAAAACATGCAACCATGACTATAATCTCTATCCTCGCCTGCTGATTACATCTGAGGTCAAAATGGCGAATATTCATACAAAGATGCAGGAAGAGAAACAAGCAGAGGAGGTAGCGACACGGGCAGTCAAGGAAGCCACCGAGAGACTTGGCCCACGAGACGTTGATACGTTGCATGCTATGGCCGCATTAGCATCAGTGCGTCAATTGCAAGAACGTTGGGAAGATGCAGAAAATTTACTTCTAGCGGCACTAGAGGGTACCAGAGAAGAGCACGGATCTAACCATGTCCTCCTCTCAACGGCCATCATGCGCCTCTCGGGTTTATATTGGAATCAAGGCCGATGGGAAGATGCGACAAAAAGAAAAGACGAGGCGATTAAAGTCCTAACGAGGGAGGATGAGCTAGGGCCAAATGACCCCCGGACTCTAGAAAACATATATCAGTTTGCCCTGAAGGCAACCCCAAACGATTATATTCTACAGCTAATGACTCGGGCCGTGGGGCTGGCCAACAACGTCCTAGGTCCAAATAACCTGAAAACGAAACAGTATACATCCCTTCTTTCCACCTTGCAAGAGAAGATCGATGCTGGGAAAGCTGCAGTGACAGCTACCCCGGCTCCTCCTACTCCCGAATCGTCATTGCCAGATAGAGGCCGACGTCGAGACAGGTTCAATAAGCTTTTTGGCAAAGCTCGACAAGCACTGCGGAGCTCCAGCAGACTCACTAGTGAGCACCGCTAGCCAATTGTTGACGGAGATACTTGACGTAGTTGTTACGTTTGGTGGTGCCTAAGTTCGGATGGTGGATATTTTACCAGGCAAAGTAGTTTCTTAATAGGATAACATAAGACACCACCTAAGATAGGGCATACTGCTGCCTGGTTGAATGAAATGTGTGTACCACTGAAGGTGCTTTCAGGGTCCGGATCGCCCAGAATATTAGTCAGCGCTAGGTTGACCCTTTGGTGGGTCTGCTCAGCCTGCAGTGTCGGACTGAGGGAGGAGCGATTAAGGCCAATGAGAGAAAAGTCACTGCCTTCAAAAGGCACCGGAATAACTGTCCAGGCAGTTTTGGATGAAGGGCGATAGTTAATTATAGAACCTTAGGTACCAGGCCTGACTGTTCAACAGCCTCGTTAATTTTTTTAATACGTTCTGTTGCGGTTTAAAAAAGGGGACCTGACGATCGTCCCTGTCCTTGGTCTGTGCTTGCAAGAGAAAAAGTTCTCAAAACTTCAGTGTGTCCTTCTCAGTAACGAGGGTTCCTCGAATAACGGTCAGAGGGAATAGATCAGGTAAAATAAAGGGACCAGCTTCGAGAATCGAGACAGACCATTTGCGACCAGAAAACCACGTTGATTGGTGAGTTGGGATTGCGAAACCCCAGCCAGCGCTAACTGCAGACTAAGAAGTGTGCCCGCCACTGACTGGCAGACTGCTCAGCCTCTCACTCCGGCCGCTCGTGTCTCAGCCGTCATCGTCAGGAGCTGCTGCTGATTTTCCATTTTTCCTCTTCCTCTCGTTTTCTACCCCCCTTATCCCTTCAATTTACTCGTCTCTTGCTCTTCGATTTTCTTTTTCCTGTTTCATCGCCCAATTGATCCTCATTTCTTTCTTCCGCTGCTTCCTCTCCCGCCGCATTCCATCCCGGTCGCCGTTTCGCGCCGTCTGTCCCTCTTTCCGCCATTCCGACTTAGTACCCCTGCGCATACGACACGTCCCACTCTCGTGAGCTGACACCGGACGACGTTGCAATTCTTCTTACTTGACATTATATACCGTTTAATTCCTCTTTATTATCACAATGAGTGTAAGTTCTATCGCTGTATTCCGCTGCTGCGCGCTCTTCCTCTTCCCTTGGGAAAGGGCGGTTAGGCGCCCTACGTGCAACATAACTTACTAATTCACTTCAACAGTACGGACAAAGTTACAACAGCTATCCTGCATATGGGGAGGCGCAATCTAACCCCTATGCTGGTAACCAGGGCTACAGTCAAAACCAGTATGGGTATGGCAACCAGGATGTTGGTAAGAGCGCGACTGCACTCACAAACAAACCAAACCATATGGACTAATCGATTGAAATAAAGAGATGAACCCGGTACAACAGCAACCTGCGGACCCAAACGTGTTATTTAACGAAATCAACAAGATTAAAGATGGGATTCAAACTCTGAAAGGCCTCAGGGAGAATCAGCTTGAAGCGGCCCAAACCTCTTTGCTAGCATCGGAATCTCAAAGGGAAGACCAAAACATCAGGTCGCATTTGGATCAAATCCACAGTGAAATCACAAATGGATACGAGAAACTCAAGAACGATATGGCGCGGATCAAAAAGACCCCTGGGTCAGCCAATGTCCAGAAACAGCTCGAGACTCAGGGCCGTGCTATTCGCACTGAATTTCAAGAATACCAGAAGAGTCAAACGTCATTCAAAAGGAAACTGGGGGAGCAGGTGAGTCGACGGATCAGGATGGCCGCCGACCCAGAAACACCCGAAGAGGAAATCCAACGGCAAACCGAGGCTGTCTTGGCTGGCGATCAACAAACCTTCCAGGTAAGAACGGCCTGAGCAGTGTATTCAGAAGTGGTAATAACATTTTCAAGGTCTCTGGTGCCAGATCGAAGAAAGCAAATGATGTAAAGAAAGCTGTTATGGACCGTTCGGATCAAATCAAGGAGATCGAGAGGGACATGGTTGAACTCAGCCGGTTGGTCGTGGATATCGACGAACTAGTCTTGCAACACGCTCCAGCGATCGAAAATATTGACCAGGGCGCGGAGAGAGTTGCAGGGGACCTTGGAAACGCTAACGTTCAGCTCGGGCAGGCCGTCCAGAGTGCCCGCAACGCTCGTAAATGGAAGTGGTACGCCCTAATTATCGTTAGTAAGTATTATCGATCCGAAATCCATCGCCATAAAACTAACAATAGCCACTTGCAGTTATCATCATTGCCATCATCGTGGCTGTTGCCGTTGGTGTCACGCAGACGCAAAAATAAATAGATGTGACGTTTCTGATTGGCATTTGGTTTGGGTTTATCTGTGGCTGGCTTGTAACCTTCTAATATCGCTGCTGCCATATCTCAGTCTTCGTTTTCGTTTTCTTTTTTTTTCTTTCTGACTCCGTCCTCGGAACGAAGTTGTCTATGTTTTCTTGGCCTAGTTCGGTTGTTGGAGTATTGCTGCCGTGCTAGTCACCTGTTACAGGCACGATAAGCCGAACCTCTAGGCGCGCCATCTGCCTCATCCAGTTTCTTTCTTTTGTATTACCCGGCTATACCACATCGTCTTCCGTTTTGATACTGTTTGAAAAAGCGCTCTTCGATTCTCTTCCACTGATGATTATGTACAGCTGCATCTTTGATTGGACGCGGCTGGATAGTTCCCGTCGCTGCTTGTTTGGCTGAGGATGCGCATGATGTCGCTGTGTATACATTAGACTTTTTTGCTTGGCCGTTTCCCTTGGCACTAGAACCCATGTAATAGTCAATCCCTCTAATAAATTTAATATCTCTTTGCTAGTCGGGTATATCCGTATATAAAGCTCCATTCATCGCGCCGTCATCTTCAATCTCACCCATTGTACATAGTACAGACGCAGCTTACGCCTGCGCCTGTCTCTCCTTCTCCCTCTGCTCCTCCTCCGGTGTCTTCGTCCTCAACTGCAGCGCATGGATTCCACCCTCTTGACTCATCTCCTCTTTCAGCAAAGCGTAAACCATCCGATGTCTCGCAGGTTGCGGCTTAGATTGGAACGACGGCGACGTAATCGTCACACTGAACAAGTTAACAAACCCCTCCCCCCAACACAATGCGATTAACCTGGTTAGACATACTGGAAGTGTGTCTCCTTCGACGTCGACCCTTGCATCGGCGCATGGTGCGCATGCAAATGTGAGTCGTTGCGAATTATTAGCGTGGACGGGGTAAAGGTGGTGTTTATCTAAACCGATACAGGAACATCGTTAGCAATCGCTCTGCTCGCTTCTAACAGTCGACGCGAAGGAAAATAAGGACTCTATGTATGTACCTTCTCCCTCATGAGATCTTCCATAGGTGTGCCTGATGCGGAGGCCATTCTGGGGACTGTGGTTGAGAGCAGGCGGCGGGGGAAGACCAGGCCACGGGGGACGGCGATGGAGCGAAGCATCTATGTTTTATTTTGAATAAGACCGAGAGTGAGTTGGGATCCGAGTGAGGGATATTCTGGTGTTGGGTGGGCGAGATGGATGGGTTTGGATGTCGAGGAAGAATGTCATTCGATTTTGGCGGAACTGGGTTGGAGAGAGCTCCGTTGCCTTTTTGGGAATGGTTGGTTTGAATAGAGAATCTCGATGCTATGTCTTATGGACTTCTGAAGGGTCTTAATTGCTTATGAATAATATCTCTCTATACAATTGACTAACTCTTCTTTTTCTTTAAACCCCGAGGATAGACGTCAATTGCAGTCGTGCTGGTCGCGTCGCATTAAGCTCCGCCGAACCGCAAGCTCCGAAATCGCAAATATTCATGACATCAACGCATGGTTCCCCCAGCTGCAGGAACATGCTTCTCACGCTTTAATTCTCCCTCATAATGCACCAACGTACATTATTCGCCGCCTCCAGAGGCTTCTTCCTTTCTCGGTGCACTTTGCCAACCCCGTTCACATGCAGGTCATGCAGAACACGCTTCGCTGCTCACCGGTCCCTAGCAACACTACCGAACCTCTCTCTCTTCCGCGCACTGAAGAACCACGACCCCTCCAGCCTCGCCGTGACACATAACCCGTCCTCCCGCTCATTCACATACGAAAATCTAGTCGCAGATGTCCTCCAATCCCAGGATCGGCTGCGTCAATCTGGCGGCGGGCGCCGCGATGGTCTCCGCGGAGAACGAGTCGCGTTTCTAGCGGAGAACAGCTACGACTACGTAGGTACTGTTTTGCCTTGCCTGCCCCGTATTTTACGCTGTATATCAGTTGAACCGATCGCTAATTCTGCGAAGTACTGCTTCTTTCAATCCTGGCCAGCGATGCAATTGCCGTTCCTTTATCGACCGGGTTCCCGATTCATGAGCTGAAGTATATCATGGATAACTCGCAGGCTGGGATGTTAATTGCGACGGAGCGATACGGTGATATGGCTCGGAAGATTCTGGAAGAGGGCTTGGATCGCGAGCCTGTGCTTGACGTGCGGAGGAAGATCATGGCCGGTGCGACGGGCGTCGGTGCTGTGGAGCTGGAGGGCTTGGATAAGGAGAACGGTGGAATGATGCTCTATACATCTGGGACAACGAATCGGCCGGTATGTGGTAATAAATGGTATTGGGGGCGGTTTGAGTGGGCTAATGTGACTAGAAAGGTGTTTTGATACCGCAGTCTGCGCTCGCAGCGCAGGCGGCGTCGCTGGTTGAGGCGTGGAAGTATACGCCCGACGACCGGCTCTTGCATCTGCTCCCACTACATCATATCCACGGAGCGATTAATGCGATTCTTACGCCGGTTTTGTCTGGTTCTTCGATTGAGTTCATGTTTCCGTTCAATCCGACATCGGTATGGAATCGACTTGCTGAACCGTTTCTGCCAGAGGGCGCAAGGAGCAAGATCACGTTCCTCACTGCCGTGCCTACGATCTATAACCGGCTTATGTCGACATTTTCGAGTCTACCACCGGAGGTCCAGGATGCAGCTAAAATAGGCATCTCCCCTGAGCATCTTCGCCTGAATATCTCTGGCTCCGCGGCGTTACCAACCCCGACTAAGAAGGCATGGCAAGATCTCAGCAACGGTAATGTTCTACTGGAGCGCTACGGGATGACTGAGGTTGGAATGACCCTTAGCTGTGGTCTTGACTTTGCAGACCGCGTAGACGGCAGCGTTGGATGGCCTTTGCCATCGGTGGAAGTTCGATTATTCGACACGGATGCAAACGAAGTTATCCAGCGGGGCCACGAGCTAGACAGCCAAGGCCGCCATCGTGAAGGGGAGATCCAACTCCGAGGCCCTACCGTTTTCCGCGAGTACTGGGCAAACGAGACCGCGACGCGGGAAACGTTTGTCGACAGCGACGATGGGAAAGGCTCGTGGTTTAAAACAGGAGACGTCGCTATCTGCCAGCCCGTAGAAAACGCTGGTAAAGGAACAAGCGGCGAATGGGCTAAGGGGCCGATGTATTTTATCCAAGGCCGGCGCAGTGTCGACATCATCAAAATAGGCGGGGAGAAAGTCAGCGCGCTGGAGGTGGAACGGGAATTGCTTTCACTGTATGTCTTACGAGTACCTCTCCTATTCGTTCATTTTCTAACAAATCAGTCCCCAAATCGCCGAAGCAGCCGTCGTTGGTCTCCCGTCTGAACAATGGGGTCAGAAGGTCGCAGCCATAGTGGTTCTCAACTCGGATGCCGCCGTGAAGGCCGGACGCAATGGGAAACCCTGGGGACCGCTGGATATGCGACGGGCATTGAAAGACCGGCTAGCGAGCTACAAGCTACCTTCAGAGATGAAGATTCTTGATGGGCCTATTCCGAGGAATGCGATGGGGAAGGGTGAGTACTCCCTCTACAACGATCTGTCTAAAGGCTAACCTGGGTTCCGATATAGTTAACAAGAAGATGCTCGTGAAAGAGGTGTTTGGTGTTTAATGGGTTGATTTCGTGTATACTACTACTATATTGATCATAGACTTTTATTGACGACAATAGACGATAATAGAATCCCCAACTATCATTCCCTACTCAGTCCCCCGAAAAGTCGACCCGATGTCGCCCCATCTCAGATTCGAAAAAGTCACACTCGTCCCAGGCGTATGCTCCTCGATAAAGGCCGGCGCTCCCTCCGTCGCATTACAAGGCCCCGCATCCTCCCCATCAAGCCACTGCATATACTCGCTGGCATCATTCCAAATGCTCATCGCCAGCACCATCCCGCGTCCCAACGACTCGCCCATCCTCTCCATCCCCCCAAACCCAGCATACCACGACGAAGTCGTATCACACAGCGAATCCGTCAGCGAGTCGGCACTGGTATTCCCTGCCGTCACAACCGCATTCTGGATCACCTTGCCGCCCTGGATATACAATCGGCGGATTTCAGCCAGCGCACCGGTCGTCGTGTTATCATCAGTCCGGAACTGCGTCACGACCGTAAACGGCGCGGTCGTGTCAACTTCAAACCCGCCAGCAGCACCACGGCCATAGTAATCCTGCGCGCCAAGCGCATAAGGGTTAAACCCACACCCCCATTTATCGCAGACACTGTCATTCTCCCCCGTCGGCCCATTGCACTCCGCGTCATCCGTGCACTCGTAAACACCCTCCTCAACAGTCCCTGTCCCGTCGTTATAAATACAAGGGTGCGGCGTCAGCCCCGTTGCGCGCGAGTTCGCCTCCCAGATATCCATCTCGTTGCAGCAGGCGCCGTTCTCGGCGACATTTCCCGCGCCGTTGATCCAGGGCGTTACGTAGCACTGCGCGTCGCAGTAGCCCGTGCCGTAGGATGCGCCGGCGGGGTTTAGCTCTGAGCTTCGCCCGCCCGTGTGTGACATCTCGGAGAGGTAGAGCGCGCCGTTCATGCCGCACGGCAGGGCAGAGACGTCCACGGTGAATGTGAATTCCTGGTTGAGGAGGGATGGAGCTGTATACTCCTCTGCCCCTGCCTTTGTCCCTGCACCGGTGGTTTGGTTGGATTCGGAGAGGAGATATACCCGTGGTGAAACGGAGTTGAGGGTCCCGTTAACGTTTTTGTACTGGGTGAGCTTGAGGACTCCGCCGTTTGTTTCAACGCCGTGCGCTGCGTAGTCTGTTATGCCGTCGATGACGCAGTTCGAGGCGCAGGTTTGTTTGTCTGGGCAGAGGGTTGGGTCTAGTGATCCTGAGGAGGTGGTGCAGGAGGTGGAGGGGTCGTCGAGGGCGTGGATGCTGTGGGTGGCTGCGTCCAGGACGACGGAGGTGCTTTGCTTGCTGCAGCCATTGCGGGCTGTGCAGTGCCAGGTTGTTAGGAGGGGACGATTCTCGGGGGTGCCGATTTGTTGGGCAAGTGAGAGAAGGGGGAGGCCTGTTAGGGCTAGAGAGAGGGTGCTGAGTATAGGAGCCATTTTGAAAGAATTGAGGTAGCGCTCTGGAGATACAATGAAGAGGCAGACAATTGACTGTATTTATACTTGTTTCTAGACAGAGTCAGGCAGACTGTCAATCTACACAGAACAACTCCATATAGCCCGTTTCGCCCATGAACCGGTCCGGCGGCCCGTCTCGTACAACTCGCCACGGCATATTTCCGTATCATATTGATGTTTGCATGAAACGGCTGCAGATTATGATCTTCAGGGCAGATATTGAATATGCGGGATTGCGGGGTGCTCAGGGCCATGGCAGTCCGGAGTTCTGCAGGAGCCTGAGATAAAAGGTTAGAGGCTCCAGTTGGATCTCCGTGCCGGATCTGGAAGTCGCTTGTTTATTGGAGATTAGCGTTGAAAGTTTCATGAGTTTAGGCTGAGGGGTTGAATGCTGTCGAATTGCCAAGTAGGTTTAGTTTCAGATAGACAGGCGCCATGAAGCTGTCTACGTACTAGTACTTTGCTACCTCATCATGAGAACGAGCTGAGTATGCTGGTTTGGACCGTATCGGTAGTCGTCAATACATTTACCAATCATATGAATCATGCTATAATAACCTCATCACAATAAAACAATCAAGAATCAATAAAACACCTTAATCTTCGCCCCCTTCATCTCAACCCCATCGTCAACCAACTCCTCCACCGAACTCACCCTCTCATAAGCCTCAGCATTGTAAACCATCACCCGCCCCGACAAACTCCTGGCCCCAGCCACAACAGCACAGGTAAACACCGTCGACCACCGATTCCCACCGGCATAGTAAAACGCCTGCGCAGCCGCCTCTTCACGGCTCCCACACCGGATCACCCGGTAGATATTCTGCCCTACTAGCGAGTTATCCGCGAGGTCCGGCAAGTTTCGATCAGGGTGGTCCCAGCGGTCATTTATTCTGGTCGTGTTCCCTGTTATAGATGCCTGGATGGAGAGGTACACCAGGTTCGGCTGGGTTGGCTTTGATCCATCTTCGTACTTGACTGGAACTGGAGGAGAAGATGGAGGGCGGAGGGCTGCCGTTGCTGCGATCCGGACGAGGCGGAGCCCGACGGGTCTAGGATCCGCCAAGGGCACTAGGTTTGGGTTTGGGGGCGCGAGGAGGGGCAGGCTTTGGTTTGTGTAGACTATTTTGTCTTTGGCCGTGCTGAATTTGTACCATGTCTCTGTGGCACCGAGGGCGAGCAGGGGGAGCCACTGAGTGAAGTCGTAGTGGGTGGCTGGGTGGGTGGTTATGTATGCCTCTCGGTCGTAGGGAACGAGGTAGACGCAGCGGTCTTGTTGGGATTGAGATTCAGACTGGGGATCCTCGCTGGCAAAGAGTTCGTGGTGGGAATAAATATAAGGAAGTCGTGGAGGGGAGGGGGTGAAACGGTATCGACGGCGAATGTATGGTGGAGAGTAGGAATCTCGGCCGCGGACGGGGATTCGACGGGTGCGGCGGTCTCGCTCTGGTTCTTGATCTTCACTTATTCTATCGGGGCTTATTTCTCGTTCTCGTTCTTGCTCATGCTCTCGTTCTGGTTGTCTGCGGTTGGATGCGCGGACGGGGTCTTCAACACGGGTTTCTCTTGTCATTTTGGCGTCTGGATAAGAATGGATATAAGAATGGAGGGGCTGGAAGTCAATATTGGAGTTGACTTTCAGATTCAGAGAAATGTAGTCAGACTCAGCTGAGAATATAAGTCCCGGTTCCGCTAGGCAGCAGTTGTGATGTGGCGCCTTGGCCAGAGTGATCAGAGCAGGATTCAGCTACAGATTGGCGGAGATGGCGGGGTCAAACAGGTATGACAGCAGCGTGCATAATATGTCAGCCCGATTGATGTTCGGTCGTAAAGGGTGTCGCCGCTTGGTGGTGATCTCTGGGGGACCTGTCGGTTTGTTTAGGGTTAATACGCCACGCACTTGGATCAAATAATGAAGGGCTCTATTTTTGAGTTTTCTTCTAGTCTATAAAAAGTCCAAATTTCAACCAAGTCCGTACACATCAGATCAGTCAGTCTTCTCCGGCATATCTCTATACGGATTCCGCGGGTCCTCCATCTCCTCCTCCGCCGACTGGATCGTCTTGCGTACTTTGCAGGGACTGCCAACCGCAACCGAGAACGGTGGGATATCCTTGGTGACAACAGAGCCAGCACCAATAGTGCACCCCTCTCCAATCGTCACACCAGGCAGGATAGTAACATTGCCCCCGATCCAGCAGTCGTCGCCAATGAACACGGGGTGTCCGAACTCAACGAACTTCCGGCGCGAGAGGATGCTCGTGTCGTGGCCGGCCGTGTAGATCGAGACATTGGGCCCGAATTGCACCCTGTCGCCGATGACGACAAGGCTTGTGTCGAGTGCAGTGAAGCTGGTAATTGTCAGATATAACCCAAACATCAAGGCAAGACATGCGCAGTAGCTAGGTGGGGATGTACTTGAAGTTAATAAAGCACTCCTTCCCAATGGCAATATTACACCCATAGTCTGGCCAGAAGGGCGGTTCCATGAATGTGCCCTCGCCTACTCGCCCGACGACATTGCGTAGAAGCTCCATTCGTCGGTCTGCGATCTCCTCGTACGACGCGGTTTTGGCGTCGAGCTGGTTGAAGTCAGTCGCTACCCCGCGGCACCGGTGCCGGGCTTCGGCGAGTTTGGGTAGCAGTGGGTTATATCTGCTGTCTGTTAGTATTGATGGTATAATTAGGGAAGACGGGGTGAAATACAGCATTCCTGATATCATGCGTTCGTAGTCCTCGCACATAGGTACATGGTTGAGACCGCGTGCGATGTCGATGATCTCCGGTCTTTTCTGGGTGGCTGCCATAGCGATCGAAGGAGTAAAAGGCTAAATCAAAGGGTATTTCCTGGGGGGATTGTATTCGATTAGAGGCTGTACTTGAACTACTGGCCCAAATCTAAAGAAGTTGGGTGTTGTTGGGTGGATGTTGGATGTCTGGGGAGAGTTGGTGGGGTTCTGGTTCTCTTAGTAAGTGAGGTCATAGCGACAAACACAATCATCAACTCAATTCATCGTCTCTCTTCCAATTGTCCTTGATTTCAATGAGCTTCCATTGACCACTTCCAAACCCAACGCCCAATCCGAGTGTCCGTCGCTGTAGGTGGTGTAAACATCCTACTCTCAGCAGACCCCGCACTGTGTATATTCAAATCTCCTATATCTCCCACTCAAAGGACTATACCAACTCGCACGAACCCTGCAAGTCTCCAAACTCCGTGTGTCAATCTGACATGGCTCGCTTGTGGTTGTATGCACGATGATCCATTTCCCACATCCATTTCCCACTATCTCGAAGCTCGGCTTGATGGCACTGCTTGCCACTCCAGCAGTCCATGCATTCACATACTATATCAGTGAAACGACAGCTGCTGATTGCTGGACCACCTAGTTGACCATTGTCACCAATGACGACGGAAACACCTACCCCCTGGCTATTGGTGTTGAAGCTAGCTGCCCAGCCAACGAAGCCACTGTCTCGGGTTGTGTAACCCGCACGTTGGTTTCTAGCTAGAATGTTTCGATATTAAGGCACGCGATCCGAGTATTCCGCTGCATACCGAACCCCTGAATCTTTGTGTTGCAGTTTCCTAGTCAGCATCTAAGCGAGAATCTAAGCAGGCATAGTCGAGAGAATAGAACGTCCCAAGCAGATCTATGAGTAGGTACGACCGAGCAAACTTGCCTGGGCACGTCTAATTATTATAAACAGTTCTGTGGGTTTATCATGAATGCTGCCCATTAAATCAGCAGAGGCAATGTATGGTTACAGTACCTTAGGTGCTTTTGACATGATATCTTCGGAGAAAGTCCCCTGTATAGTTCACCACCGGACGTTCGCTGCAACGGCTTCAGTTCAAATTCCATTGGGAGACAATTCCCGTAACGTAAAAGAACTCTCGTTATTGGACCATCAGGGCATTAACAAGTACCAAGATAAGCATGACACCCTCAAATTATATCCCACGCGGTCTCGCCGAAGGACGAGGACCCCCAGCCCTGCGGTCTCGGGGCTAATCGCGATGCAAAAAGTCTTAGGGAGAAAAGTCTTAGGTACCTTGGCGGCGCGGCCAAGACCTTTGGCTTATGGGTCCCGTTTCTCTCAGCTTTCTCAATATCTAATCATATACGCCGTTTGCGGGCTATGGTGAACGCCCAAGGTCCTTGAGGATTGCCAAGAACAACATCCCCTTGCAGGGGCACCAGTCGAGAGCCTATGGTAAGGCTGAGAACCTGGCCTTGCAACCCACGCCAAGACGATGGCGAGTAACAACTGCCAGCAAGGTCCCCCAGTGGTAATTGAAATGGGTGCCAGGCAGATCTGGTCAGAGGGGAGGCCAAGGCACACAAGAAAAGCCAAGTGATCTTATAAAAAGCCAAGTCTTGCCCTCGACCTTAACACCATACTTCCAGCACCTCACATACTTTGAAGTAGCCATCATATACATCGGAAATGCTCGACACGAAGCAAGAACCCGATGCCCAAGCACACGCGGCACCAGACGATACTTCTCCCAATCGCCATGTGGTTGATGAACAAGACACCGACGACACGACGATATTCTACAACAAGAACAAAGACAATGTCAGGCCTCTGACCCCTGAGATCAGGAGAAAGGTCGTTCGCAAGAACTTCTGGTTCCTCCTCATCCAGACGTGGTGGATTTCCTTCCTTATTCATCTTGACAAGTCGACGCTATCTCAAGCCAGTACCATGGGCCTTTTCAAGGACACTGACTTGTCCAAGGATGGGAACGAGTACAATCAGCTGTTCACCTTGTTTTACGCCGGATATCTCATTGCGCTCTGGCCAGGTGCTTGGATCTCACAGCGGGTCGGCCACAAGTACTTTATAACAGGCTCACTGTTTCTCTGGGCTCTCTTGATTGGAGTTCATCCTGCTGTTACAACTGGAAAGCAAATGATGGCCGTGCGGTTCTTATTAGGGATGGTAAGTCAGTCGTGTTACCCTCTACATGTCTCACTAGCATACTAATAGAGAGAAGACCGAGTCTCAGATCATACCTTCAACAGCCATTCTCCACCAGGCTTTCTTCCCACCCAAGCAGAGCCCGTGGGTGCAGCTTTTATGGTGGGCATTTGGCAGTGTGGCTAACGTCATGCTCACGATGATCTCATACAAGCTTATCCTCGACGATAATGCCGGGGTGTTGGTTGGTGGGCTTAGTTCATGGAAATGGCTTCATATAATCTGTGCCATTTTGACCTTTGGGGTTTTTGTCCCTCTTGTTATCTTCCTCCCTAACTCTCCCCTCGACGCGAAGTGGCTTTCCACCGAGGAGAAGGTCTATACAATTGAGATTATTCGGGAGACGCGTGCTGGGATCACCAACTCGACTTTCAAGTGGTCCCAGGTGCGGGAGTCGTTCACTGACCTGAAGAGTTGGCTGTTTATGTAGGATCCAACTCCTCTTCTAGTCTTCACAATTCTCACCCATCCACTCGTGCTAACCATGCTTTTTGCTTTGATACAGATTCCACATGTTTTTCAACGAACTCCCAAATAACACCTCTCAGCAACTCCCTCTTATCGTGGTCGGTTTCGGTTTCACGGCAGCCGAAAGTGCTCTCTTCAATATTGTGAAGCCGCTCTGGGGCTTCATTTTGATTCTTATCTCTGCCGCCATGTTGTACGGTACTAGACTCGGAACCGGCTATACTTGTGCTATCTCCTACATCCCGTGTTTTGTTGGTGGTATTATTGAGGTGAGTCTGACTTGAACAAATCTAATACTGATTCTTTGTCGCTAACTACAGAATGTCTCATAATAGTTGGCGGCCCCTTGGTCTAACAAAGTAGCCTTGGTCGTCGGAACGCAGATATCCACGTTCAAACCATCTTACCTCCTCGGTCTCAACTGGGCTGGAACAACAACAACAGGACATACAAAAAAACTGACTTTGATGTCATCTTGTATCGTTGCTGCGTCCGTTGCCAACATGATCTCGCCTGAGTAAATCCCCAAATCCTGCTACTACTAGTATCTTAATTAATGCATAAATGAACTAACATAATCGCCAATTACTTAGATTCTGGGAAGCAAAATACAAACCCCGCTACGTCCTCCCCTGGGCTTTTATGACTGCGTTCTGGTTCATCTCGCCCGCAATGTGTCTGATCATCCGCTTCTACCTGCAGCGCGAGAACAAGCGGCGGGAACATCTTCTCACGCAGAGTGCAACAGAGTCCGACGAAGAGGGTGAGGCGATTGACCTGGGAAGTGAGATTCTTAAAATTGGCGAGCGTGATTTGGACAAGACGGATCGTGAGGATCTGCGGTTTATTTACCCTTTGTAACTTTTTGTTGGCATTTAAATGAATGCGTCCACGCATTCCGAGATTGAGGAGGACTGGGAGAACCAAGTACTTGGTGGAGGTAAAATCTTGCTTCTGAAGACTGGTTAGAGAATCTGTTAGCCGGAGATAATGGGTCAATGCAACACAATCTAGTAGGCCTTTTAATGCTATGTGGCCTTATGTTTCCCACAAGACTTTCGAAGTTTGTTTATATCTCAAAGATAACCGAATTTAGGACATCTATTCCGGCCCCTAAAGTTATGGTTCGGCCTAAAGTCACAATAGCCTAATATTACCACATGATATTAACACAGGATAAAATTATCATGTCCTAAAATTACCGTGCCCTAGTTGTACGATCCTATTTTTGATAGGGACTAAAAAGTGCTCGGGGAGGAAATGGTATTAATAAAATCTCTTACAAGAGAGCCTTTCTACGAAATTCTTTTTCCATATAAGTTCAGCTGTAGTCTGACTCTTAGAACTAGGTACATGTTCCAGATACATAAATATATAAGAAGTATTATTTGTTGGAGATAGCTAGCTCACCACCAGCCTTGCAAGGTCTTTTGGTGTAGTGGTCTAGCGTCTCATCATTATTAACTAGCTAGTTACTATAAAAAGCGCCTTATAAGACAGTATAGCGTATATTTATCAGAGGCTTTTAGATTAAGCTATATAAATCTAGATAATACCCAAAATTACTGAATGTTCAGCACCAATGACCAAACAGACCCAAAGCCTTCAATATTGTTGCCTCGGGTCTATTTTTGTTGAAATCTACCTTGAATTAGGTAGATGCCGGAGACCCTCCGCGCATGCATATGTGGCCTTAGGCGGAATAAATGTATGTAAGTTCTCTCTAGGCTTATTCAGGCTAGTGTCTTAGATATTGGCCAATGAAGCAATCCGCCTCTATATTCTTGTCAACGTCTTTCCTTGGCTGCTGCGGAGGCGTAAATTTAGGTAGACGTTTTGTTCCGGAATCTTTGTCCGAGGGGCTGTAGGTCTCTATTCGTCCACTCGTAGGTTTGGTTTAGTTGGATCAGGATTTGAGGCAGGCATTGGAATTTCTGCATTTTCGATAATAGGTAGAGGTTCTGATATACGTATAATGGGTATTGAGACAATAACAACTGGACTATGGAACACGCTAAAGCTGAGAGGAACATATCTAGGCAACATGTAAAGAAAAGAAGGATAATCGCTAATCGTAATGCTAACCGCCTCAGAGAAGCAAGACCACGTGGATGTGGTGCCAACCCACTACCAATCGACCATGGTACTAGTAATCTTCCACGGCCCATCGACCCCGTCAGGTTTCGTATAGATGACAACTTGCGTGGGATTACTCCTCTCCAACTTCATTTGGACTTCCTCATAAACGCGTGCTAGTGATCCGATATCTCTTTCGCTCGTTGGTGGTACCGCACATTGACTTTCCTCGATTTGAATGACAAGCTTTGCGATTTCTGCATGTAATCGGGCGTCCCACATGCCTTCCCTGCTCGGGTAATTGGAGAGGATGTTCTGTGCTCTGCGGCGGATGGATGGGTGGCGACATCTACAGGCGACCAGGTATACCGGGGCGATGATTCCACCTTCAAGCGAGAATGAAGGTTGGCTTTCACTTATATGGGTTTTGCTGTTGCCGAAGGACGGGTTTATCTGGAGCAACTGCTCGGTATGGAAGATCATGGATTGGAACTCGGCCGTGAAGTTGTCGTAGGCGTCTTCGCTGCGGACGAGGGCGACGGAGGTCCAAATTATTGCGGCGTAGTAGTAGATGCGTTGGAGGAGGGAAGCGCAGAGCTCGGGTTGCTGGATCTTGGGGCCGAGCTTATGGAGCAGTTGGTCGTGGGACTGTCGCCAGGCGAGGAGTTCTTGGTGGACTTTTTCTTGGTCCATTTCGAGTTCGAGTTGGAAGGCCGGTTCGCGTGCCTCGCGCGTAATGCCGACGGAGCGGATGAAGAGGAGGGCCCTGGTAATTACCTGGTCGAGGTGGTTTCTTGCCTCGACCATATCGTTAAAGGCGAGACCTGACTGGATTGTGTCCGATGAGTAGAGCTTCAAAGGGACTAGTGTACGGCCCATGAATGAGGCCTGGAGGTTTAGTCGGATGAATAACTCGCGTAGCTGCTGGTAGAGCTCGCTGGTCCAAGCACCTGCTGGGGAGGTCTGCTCGTGTTTGTAGATGATTCGAACGCCGGCTTCGATATGTTCCAAAGCTTCTTTGCGATTGTTCCTAAGAATCTCCAAACAGACAAAGAGGCAACAGGAAGTCAACGTCAAGTCAACACTTTCGCCTTTTGCGACCGAAAGTGACTTGACCAAACCCTGGATGGACTTGTTGTACTCTTCAAGCACAAACCGCTCTGTTGGACCCGTATCCCCCGACGCTGAAGCAGCCTCTGTGATCTGTAGCCGCGAGTGGATTGCCCCGATAGCAGTCATAGCATGTCTCACACTAGGTTCGTGCTCCCCAAACTGCGGAATGAGATAGGACCACAGCTTGGAGTCATACAATCCCGAAAAGACATGCGAGGTCTTGGTGTAGAAGAAGTCGACATACCGCCGCTCGGTGCGTGTTTCCTGACGCAGGACGAGTCGCTGGTCGGCCTTGAATGTGTCTCTTTCGATCGGCCGGTGTCGCTCATTGATCCGCTGGCGCAGTTGTGTCTGCGAGGCGTTGTCGTAGCCATCGCATTTGCGGCCGGATTTTTGACATTGCGTACACGTCGGCTTTTGCTCATCGCATTTGACGTGCCGGATCCTAGCCTCTGACGATCAGTACTTGTTGCAATTCGTTAGGGTTGTCTGGTGTCCAGAGGACGGACGCACTTGCAAGTGATACAGCCGTTCCGCGACCGGGGCTGGGTTACGCGTCTACTTGTTGCCATTCTTTCAGAAACTTTGGGTTCTCGAAGAGGTGGGGGGAAATAATTTGTTCAGATTCAGAAGAAAGGGTCTGGTTGATAAAGAGCTGAAGAAGCCCAAGCTTCTAGACCCAACTGACTCGTGCTAGACGTTTCGGACCCCAACTTGCGCAATGTCGAGGCTGTGCCCGTTGGCATGCGGCCTTCGACATCCAGTGCCGTTTCCAACTTGCGAACTCGGGGGGCCTAACTGATTCGCCAGTCCGAATTTAATCGGCGAGCCTCAGCTGGATCGGCCAACAAACCGTTTAACGGCCTTAAACTGCGATTCTGGAGAATTGAGGCGGGACTGCAAATTAACCCTCGCAGTGGTTAGTGCCAGGTACCTACATTACTATAAATACAAAGGATTCTGAAAAATATCTAACACAACTTAACAGTAAAGAGTGAAGACAAAGAAACCCCGCTGCCTATCCATTGAGCTCCGCTGGAGGCTTCTGCGAGTCTAGTTCCGAGACGCCGTTGCTGCTGCCCGTTACATACACGCCGAGAGCAGATTTCCCAGGGGAGCTTGTTTGTGCCGATGAAGAGATCGAGGCCTGCCTCCCCTTCCGTCGCTCCCAAAGAGCCCATGCTACCGATGCCAGAGCAATTACACCAAGAGGCACCCCAACCCCGGCGCCAACTGCGGTTTCATGACACGAGGAAGAGTTCGTTTGCTCTACCGGACATGATGTGTTATTCGGCGAGTCTGGCGAGTCTGGCGAATTCGTTGACGCGTTGAACGACGTGACGTTTCCCAAGAGACCATACCCAGGCACCGCCTCAGCGTTCGGAATCCGAAAGGCATCGCTACCGTCGTAGCACGCTGTTGTCGTATTTGATAAAGCCGCCTCGCCGCAGCAGTACCGAGACACTTTGTTTTTGTAGCTGAAGGTGAAGAGTGCGCAGCCTCCGTCCGGGTTGCAATTAGCTGCGCTCGTTAATATCGGTACTATACGCTGTGTCCTTTGTGGTTTTGGACGATTGGCTCTAGGAAACACTAACCGCAGTACTGTGGGCAGCCCTGGTCCCATTTTTGGTTCGTACAGCTCCCCCGTGACAATGTATATGGCTGTATGGTGGGGCTCAGGCAGAGGCCATTCGACAAGCAGATGGCTCTGTGATCGCAACAAGAGGTGTATTCCTCCCCCGAACAAGGAACGTCGGCCACGGCCAGGATCCCCGATGGAAAATAGCACTTCCGTTCGGACTCGGAGTCGGACATGGCTCAAGACCTGTGGAGTAGGTGTTTATATCTGAGGAAAGGGGTTTAAAAAAAATTATGGCGCTCGTTCGCGCGAACACGGGGCTTCCATCGCTATTAGTACTCTTAACCTGCAAGACCGAATCTGACATTGCCACTTAGCCATCTTATCTGCAGTCTGGAGCTCGGCACGCTGCTTTCAGCCTTTCAGTCCCCTGTCTGAAAAGGGATCAGCACTCACGGGGGCAGTGCGACTTGTGCTACTGTGCTTGACTGGGGCCAAAGGACCGTGTCCATGTGTGCGTTACTGCGTTTGGGTATTTGAACGCACGATCGCCCGTTCCAACTTCCCGATGCCCTGCGATCTTCGTCCTTCAGCTCGATCTCGACCAATCAGTCGGATATCAAATTAAACCAACATGCAGGGTTTCCCAGCCGCACTGCCCGACCAAACCTTCCGATACGAAGACCCTGGTTTGTCGCTTTCTTCGCCGACTGGCCTGATATGAGAGTCTCCTGAGGACTTTTTTAATACCCGGTCTCCAGATAATCGGAGTTGAGAATGTTCAGATGACAAATGAAAGCCCGCCGTTGAGTTGCAGGACCAGAGCGCAGGTAGCGAAGGGAACATCCTCGCGGCCTAGATCGGCGCATCTCACT
This sequence comes from Aspergillus puulaauensis, assembly GCF_016861865.1. Lineage (NCBI taxonomy): Eukaryota > Fungi > Ascomycota > Eurotiomycetes > Eurotiales > Aspergillaceae > Aspergillus > Aspergillus puulaauensis. The sequence goes on from NC_054859.1 coordinate 3,627,365, forward strand.
CAGGATGGACTATTCGTTGCTGATAGCTCTAGTCCTGTATGGCCATATGCTGATACTGAGAATACAACGTCCCAGAGGCTATTCTAAATGTTTATCGGAATTCAAATGTATTCCCTCTTTCCAGACAACGCCCGATAAGCAAGATAAAACGCAGTCTGCCGTTGAGCGCGCAATGAATGACGCAATAAGACAAGAATATGGCAAAGACATCACAACAGGAGAATAGGGAGAAGTTAGTGTCTGTATATATTGGCATATAATGTAATCAGACAGACGGCTAAATAAGCACTGTTTTTTATGGTCGAACGGTAAAATCTATCATTTCGATATATACGAACCCGGATATGAGGTAGTCCAATTACTCAGTTGACGCTCGTCAATATATATGTATATGTACGGTGGAGCAATGGCTACTCCAGGGCATGAGCAATTATATAACCCTCCAAAGCATTGCCATAATGGGCAAAACAAATTGCCCCGAGCGAACTATCTCGTGGGAAGCAGCTAAGATAGATTTGACCAGAATACTGCCATTTCTGTTGAATCGTTCCTTTGGCGGGGCTTAGCCTGGAGGTCTACACCATACCAAGTCTCACCTGGTGACCTGTTCCCAAGAACGTGGGCGAGAACTTAAGCGAGTTGGGCGGTAAAAGTGAATTCATGTCAACTTTGTTGAGAGTCCTTGATTAGCATGGACTGCCATTGTAGTGACACATGTTATTCAAAGTAATCACGAATGCATTTGGATCCGGATAGCTGAATGGGCTCCGACATCTTGCGACTGGTTCGGTGGCAACGCTGTATGATATTGAGCCCAGTCGTATCAGAGTCAGATCATGGAGCTTCAGCTGGACATCAGAAAGGATTTAAGAAAGGATTTAAGGCAGAGGATCTGACAGCGCGGACCGAAGTCTAGAGTAAATAAGCACGCAGATCAGGAATAGAAGACAGGAAGAAAGTGAGAGACAGAGAACGAAAGATGACAGCGCCCAGACCCGCTTTTCGGACATACCGCTGCTCTCTTTTACCTCCGGTCAGCACCATCAGCATCACCGCTATAAATTGGCCCCATTTCCGTTTTGCGCCCCTTCTCATTTTTGTCCTTCTGAAAACACATTTTCCCCCCAAAAGCCTACCAGCATGCGTCTCATCCTCACCGGCGCCACGGGCCTAGTCGGCTCCGCAGCCCTAAACCACATCCTCAACCTTCCCAAGGGCGAGATCTCAGCGCTGTACATCCTCAGCCGCAGTCCTGTGCCTATGGCGGAGAACCAGCCCAATGTTACCGTCATCCAACACAAGAACTTCAATGAGTATCCTCCCGACCTCTTGGAGAAACTGAAGGGCGCGGACGGATGCATCTGGGCGCAAGGGATCTCCCAATCTCTTGTTTCCAAAGAGTGAGCTAAACACTGCCCTCTGACGCAAATATATTTGATATATAGGTATTTCTAACTTTCCATGCAGCGAGTATGTTAAAATCACACTCGACTACCCTCTCGCTGCAGCAGAGGCGTTCTCCACGCTCTCGGACTCGTTCAACTTTGTCTACGTGTCTGGGGAAGGTGTATGTATATCCTATTTAAAGCGCTTGCCTTTCTGTCTCCAAATGCCAGAATCAGAATCCCAGCTAAAGATAACATAGGCAACCCAATCTCCCGGCCGATTCACCCCCTTATTTGGGCGCGTCAAGGGACAAGCCGAATCAGCTCTCCTCGAGCTCGCGAAAAAGCACCCTAATCTGAAACCCTATTCCGTGCGCCCGGCCTACGTGGATACGGCGAACGACCCGGAAGTCCTCAAGGCCATGCTGTCTCGGCCGGAGCAGCAAACTTGGAAGGCGAGATCACTTCATACCGTCTTTGGTCCCGTTATGAGGAATGTGTTTACCAGTAGTGATTCGCCGACGCAGTATCTTGGGAAATTCCTGACGGATATGGCGAAAGGTGACGGAAAACCGTTGGGCGAGAACGGGGTTTCTGGGAATGGCAGGATTATCCCGAATGTGGTTTTTCGGAAGCTGGTTGGACTTTGATTTTGGGAGTCTTTCCAGGCTAATTGCGGCTGGGCGTGGTGTTTTGGGTTTGGGTTGGGTTGGGCTGGTTTGGTTTAATTTTAAGATATACCGACTCTGAAACGTACATGGACTAAATACTAATTTCATAGGGCGCTGTTGATATCCAGCGCGAGGTAAATAATAATAATTTCAACTTCTTAGGGCTACTCGGAACCGGGCCCATAATACTTATCGTGGCGTGAGTAGCTAGATCTTCTATCAAATCTAGAAAACAATATGTACTCCAGCCCGGTTGAATAGTCTATTCCCAAGGCATGTTTGGAATAACAAACCGAATTTCGGCGGGTTTCGTGGGACTGTCGAGCCATTCTGGCCCCCATCGCCATCATGCAGGGCTGCTGCGGGACTTCCCCGTTGGGTAAAGCTGAGACTGACTCGGCGCAATATTCGCCCACCGGTCTGCCTGTTCCTCCGAGCCCCATTGCTTTATTTATGTATAGCGATTAGCGTCCATCGTCGCGCAACTAGGTAATGGATCTAATCTATTCTATTTCCGCCACGCCCATGCCCCCATCCATTAAACATGCCAAAAAGCCGCCTCACTCGATACCTCGGCTATATCGCCGTTCCAACCCTCGCAGCAGGATATGGCGTGCATCTAGGCCTCACACACTTGGAAACTAAATACCCAGCTCTATCCCCAGAATCAACGGGTAGCAAAGCGCTCCGAATACCACCAAAACCTGGCCAACACTGCGCGTATACCGACATATACGCCGCTCGAGTTCCGCTCCGTGCGCTGGAAGCGCGAGCAAGGAGACACAACGAGAACAGCATAGTCAAGAATGACAGGGATGCGAAAGTCTCACGCGAAGAAATATGGGCGCAGTCGCTATTGTCCTCGCTAATCTTTTGCGTCGAGGGCTCAATTATCGGGCTTTTTGCGAAGGGGGAGTACTCGCCCGGCGACCTTGGCGAGAATGGGTTCTCGCCAATACCTGCGGACCCCAGTGCAGATGGGCAAATCCAACCACGGGTGCTGCTTAACGGTGTTTTGACTGTCCAGCGGGAGCCGGTGTCTTCCGAGCAAGATTCAGATAGTAATGGGCTGCTAGTCTCATGGACAATGGCAGATCCACCGCGGTTGTTTTTTGAGAAGATTGCTCGTTTGGGGTACCCCTGGAGACTTATGTCCGGTGGCCGACATGAGATGAGTGTGTCGGAGCAGTTCGAGGTTGAAGACAAGGGTAGCAGTCTTGACAAGCTCGTGGAGGTTCGCTTTGCTTCATCCCATGATTATGAAATTGTGGAGGCTGAAGGGGGGTTGGCGCAACAGAAGCTTTTACCTGCGTGGTCGATCCGGATGCATCGCGGGTACGCTCGGTTGATTCTTGATCGCGCCGTGAGAGAACTGGAGAGCGAGCTTAACGATGAGAAATGAAACTGGCCTCCATATTCGACAACCTGCGCCGCAAAAGATGCGAGATTCGAACCCGTCGCCGAAACCTTAGACACTCTCGACGTTATAGCGAAACAACCTTCATGCGGAAGCGTTGCGGGCGAATAAACTGAATCACTCTCCGTTACTCGTGGTCAGAAACCGACTCTGTACTGGTTAGACCTGTGCAAGGCTACGGTGGATTTGACGTCGGATGCGGAGGCTTCGATGCAGTCGAGGATTCCTTGGGCTGTATTAGTACAGGATGGATGCACTTTACCGAGTTTTATATCAGATTGTGTATGATTGAATCAAGCCTTGTTCTAGCTCATATCGAAATGAGCGTTCTCCCATTATTGTTTTTGAAGCGGTGAGTTTTGAGATATAATGGCATTGATACTGGAGAATAGACTGGTTTCAGTATTAAATGGAAGAGGATCATCGATTGTAGCCATGAAGGGAAATGGAAGACTCAACTGTCATGTAAGTTCGAAGTTGAGGGAAATTTAACATTGTAAGAGAGAGAACCCGACTCCGACCCATTGTCAGTCTGTCTACTTCCATTCCCGAATATTGGTTTACTGGGATAAGGGGTTTATTGCACAGTAGCAGACGCGCCCTTTGTGAGTAATAGGATTACACACCTAAACCACAGTATCTTGCTAGATTTTGCATTATCCTTTTTTATTTCTATGGACCACGAATGGTGCTAGACCAAAGTGCCACCAACTTTAACGAATGAAAGCCGTGATGGCTGTTAAGTATCCCAATATGGGACCAATATCAACTAATTCCAATCAATCTGTCGTTTGGGGGGACTAGGACTATCACCGTTAGTGGGCTAACCATTACCTGGCAGGTAGTTGAATGATTGTAAAGTAGTGCTTACCGGGGAAGTAGATGGGTTCATTGAAGACTTCACTGTCGACGAAGACTTATTTCCAGTCGAGGAGTTGATTGCCGTTGACGGCCGAGTCGTCACGGTTTCAAAACCAAGGCTAGACGATGAAGGAGCGTCGCTCCCAGAACTAGAAATCGGTGCTTCGACACAGACCTCGTAATTTGGTATTATATTGCGACATACTCCCTATTTGTCAACGACGTCGGGGTTCCAGGCCGTGAATTGTGTGAGGGTAATTCCATTCTTTTTGATAATGCTGGAGCAGGTATCACCCCTACGATGAATGTTAGTTAGGGTGCCAGGTAATGTTCTCAAGGTGTCTATCTTCGGGACTTAACCTACTTCAAGACAGGCCAGAACCAAGTGCATGATTCTATAATGTTTGGTTGGCGAGGGAACAGAGTTGGCATCGCTGTTGGGAAAGGCTCTGTGCGTGTTGTTGGTGTGTCGGGTACTGCTACGCAATACCATTTATCAACCTTAATAGTAGAGCAGGTCAGAACTACCACTATATTAAGTTGAGGGGTGGACGGCACGTACCTGCATTAAAGAACAGTCCTCGCGCACAGAAGGGTTCCAACTGATGAACTCTTTTGTCGAGAAGGTGCCGAACTTGAGAGAGATATAGATACATGTATCTGGTTCGCGTGCCCTGTACCAAGCAGTACATTCTTTGACTGTGTCGGTGCTGATTGGGGATGGCACAGTGGTCACTGTTGGTGGCATAGGCTCTTGGCCCCTCGGAAAAGCTGCAACGCAGTAATAGTAGCCGGCTGAAATTCCGGAGCAATCATACTTCAAACCGGGATTCCAGTCGTGAAGCTTCTTCTCAGTAAGGTGGTAGAACCGCTCGATTATCGTCGCGCAGGTATCAGTCTAAACGGAGAATGGTTTGTTAGCTCCTAAATGAAGAAAAAACAATGGAATAAGCAGTACCTTATTGGCCTGGTAATAATTCTGGCAGTCTTTGGCGAGTCCATTTTGGGTCGGAGAAGGCATCCAAGTGGTTGAATTTGTGGGGAATACTGTGGATGTGTGATTCGTAGGCTCAGGCACTGTGGTTGTAGTACCAATATCAGGAGGGTAGTAGGTGAACGTGGTATTTAGTGGCTGGCCGACGCACACCCAGTAGCCGACGAAGGGGAATGCACAGTCCTCGGCAAGGCCTGGATTCCACTCTAGTCTGTGACATGGTAAGTATATCATCGGAAATACGGGGATGATACTTACAGCTGTTCAGGGCTCACCCATACGGCATAGCGAGCCTGAATTGTGTCGCAGGTATCACCAACAGCAACACGATGCCATCTGTTACACCCTTCCGGATTCCCGGGTTGTGTGTGTGTTGGGGGCCATGTGTCATTCCTACTAGTAGGGGGAGGCGGGGTGTACGTCGTGATGGGATTAGTTGTTGAGTATGATCCAGTGGGGTCGAGGTGGGTAGAGCTGGAAGGTGTTGGCGAGCCAGAAGGAATCAAAGGACTAGAAGAACCAGACGCACCAGACGTTGATGAGCCAGAGGAAGTCGATGTGGTAGAAGTGGTGGCACTACCAGTGACTGTCTCTTAGTGTTGGCGGCGGTGGTGGTCTCCTTGGTTGTTGTCTGTGGTACTGACGCTGGTAGTTTTGGTGCTGGTAGTGGGAGGAGCTGGAGGGTTGGGCGGTTTTCCAACACCCACACAATACGAGTAGTTTTCCCAGGTTCTTCTCACAATTCTTATCCAAGTCTGGGTTCCATTTGAAGAAATCTGGCAAAGAGATATTGAACAAATGCACTATCTTGTCGCACGTGTCGCCACGCTTGGCAGGGAACCAAGCAACGCAGTTTTTGACTGTTCCAGGACGAGTTGCCTGGGACGGAGAGGTCTCTGAGGGTGGTATATCTTTTGCATCAGCACGATCTTGGATGATCGTAGCAAAAGCGCAGGTGAAAAGCAGGAGCAGCGTTAAGTAGTGCCTAAACATAGTGGAAATGACCATAACATTTACTCAAGGCTGTTCCAGTTCTTCCAGGGATGGTCTGTTTTATCTTATAACAGCTCAAAAATGGAGTTTAGGGAGTAGGGAAAAGGGGAAAGAGGGTGGAGAAAGTGAGAGCAACTCGGAATAATCGGACAGTTACCATCTTAGCTGGAGACATAGAACAAAGTGAGGTGAATTTGTCTATCAATAATAGTTATGGATGCTATGACTATCATGCAAGGGCCTTCAGAAGCAAGCAAACATGCAATGCAGGTTTCATAAGCCTATCCACAAGAGGTAGCACCAGTTTCTGTGCAAGCAATCATAGACGCTAGATTATCAACATGAATACAATGAGCTTGAGTTTAAGCAATCACTGTACATGACAGATGTAGATGTGAAAATATGCTAGCAACCCTGAGAGCTGTGCAGATGTGGTGGTGATTTGCAATGACATACATTCTTCGCTGGAATCAATTTGCAGTTGCAGAGGCCAACGACATTTCAAGATGTAAATCCAGAATAAGACAGATGCAAGAGTTCCAGCCTCAATAAAAAAGAAGTGTGAGAAGAGAGGTACAAAGGGGGTCTTCAAATCATGAGGTAACCCAATGGGCACAGGCACGTAGCCAGGATAGGAACAAAGGAAATCAGGATAAGGAAAGATACAGGTGGCAAATAAACGAGAATGGCCAAAGAACGAATACGCCCTGCCGATGCAAAATCATCAGAAACACGGTGGCCCAACCACATTTCAAAGGTAAAGTTCAAAGGATAAGGTGATGGGGTGGACCATGAGTTACACGGCTCCTGTCATGTGGTCGCCGCGCCGCGACCAGCCTCCTGAGGTTGGAGCTGCGGGCGTAGGTGCGGCACGGAATGGTAGGGCCGTGCTCTGTAGGGGCATTCGCGAATTTGTATTGTGAGAGCTCGCTGAACGAGAACCGAGAGAAGGCCGTAGGGACTGATCCGTGGTGGAGCTTGTATCGCCTAGGGGAGTTCGAGAGGGGCGACGAGCCGACCGATTTTCATCCTGCCTCGATTCAAGAGATAGGTGTTCCAACGAGACTGGTGGAGAGCGAGTTGGCCGCGAAGGGAAATAGGAAGAATTTGAAGGGACGTTTTGCCGCTGCTGAGAGGAGCCGTGGTCGACATTGAGAGGAACTTCTCCGGTTGCGGAACGCGAGGACTTGCTAGACACTGACTTTTGTGCATGGACAGGAGATGGGGCCTTGGGCTGGCCAGGCGATGGAGTATCTTTGCTTTCCTTCAGGGATTTCGGTGCGGGGGGTGCTAAGTAGGATTTTCGGTTGTGCCGTTCCATCATGCTGATTGCCCACTCTTGGAGGTCAACAGGTGTTCGCTTGGCGGCTTGTAGGAACGCATCTTTCTCCTAAATCATGGGTCAGTACATAAAGAGCTGCGGAAGGAAGAGGGCCACGAACGTATAGCTCGAGAGGGGTCGGTCGTTCTTCGGACTTCTTCAGCAAACATTTTGCAACAAACTCGTGCAGAACCGGCGGGAAAGCGTCGCTCCTGGGAAGTTTGGGGGCAGGCTCGTGAACAATTTGCTGTAGAAGGTCCAAAATTCCCATAGGGCCTGCGCTGGCCCGGTCTCCAGCTGCGGAATCTGAAGCATCAAATGGAAATCGGCCAACAGCCAGTTCCATAACCGTCAAACCCACACTCCAAACATCCGAACGGACAGTATAGGCACCACCCTGGATACGTTCCGGGGCCATGTAAGTTGATGTGCCAACAAACGTGTCTGCTATAGAATTAACTGTTTCCGTTGCGACTCCAAAATCACAAAGCTTGATGTTGCCTCGAGAGTTCACTAGAACGTTGGACGGCTTGATATCACGATGCATGATGCGATGGGCCTCATAGAGATAAACTAAGCCGGCGAGAATCGACTCGGTGATTTTACCCAAGACATCGACCCGAACAGGTCCGAAGTCTTTGGAGATGCGATCGAGTGAGCTTTAATATAAATAGTCAGCAAGCTCACAGTGAAAAAGGCGGCCTGAATATAGCACCGGGCAAGCCTTGAATACATACCCACAATCCATGTACTCCATGCACAGCACAATGTCCCTTGCTTCATTCTGGAATGCCCCGTAAAAGGTCACGATGTTCGGCGAGTTGCAATCATGGCCGACCTGGAGTTCTCGCAAGATCTGCTTCCTCACACCCTCTTTGGCATCAACCCGGATAATCTAACGGTTTTGTCAACAAAGCCCACAAGCTATAGGATAAGGATGGTTTTCTACCTTCCGAGCCATGACAACCTTGGTCGAAACATGCATGACTTTTGACACAGTGCCTCCATTTCCAGCACCAAGTTCTTTAAGGGTGACTAAATCCTCGCTGCGCAGATCCAGTCTGAACTCCAACCCAATTTCCAGCGTATCAGTCCGGGTACTCTCGCTGTTGCCGACAGCTCCAGGGACCTGAGCATCCCCGTCGGATGGGTTGGCAGCGGGCTTTGGGGCAGCGTTCAAGGCAAGGCCCTTGACATTCTTGCGCTTCAGAGTTCGTGCTTTGAATTGGTCGGCCATGGCTGCGGCAACTGAGGATCAACTGCGGGACGAAGGATCGGGCTGAAGCAGGGAATCGACGGTGGAGGGAAGGGCAACGATTGTCAGAAGTAGACACCGGAAAGCGAGCGGTACAGTTCGTTGCAGTCAATCCGTCTGCTCGAGAGTGACGAGATCGTAAGCCTTGGGCGGATTGTTCTTTAAGCGTTGAAATGCAAACAAGCGCCGCGGGTCCAAGCCAGTGAGGTGGGGGTTTCCCCTGGACTCAGGTGCGACAGTCGGTGTCTGATAATCTCTTGACGTTGCTTTGAAGGCCGCCAAGTGGAAATCGACACGGTTCTGGGGAAGCTCCAGACGAAAAATGAATGAAACGACGCGGCGACGGGAAGACGTGAGGAATATCCGAATCGATGAGACGGTGGATGGACGGACGCCTAATAATGTGGATGGTGGAGCTTCGGGCGGAGATGGAGAGGGAAACACAGGCGCGAAACCCAGCGCCTATGCAGGGCATTTATTGGCCAAATATGGGACCGAAAAAAAAAAGAAGACAAATTTGAGGGAAGCAAAAAGTACGTGAAGTGAGTCTGAAGTGAAACTGCTCTTAGGATTCCTGTCTAGTCCTCGGGCACTCTAGCATTTACAGTTGGTTCCTGGAACCATGAACAAAGGCGAAAGTGTAAATATCTTTCTTTCATTTGCAACCCGGTTTTAGTCTTAGTTAATCTTCAAAACGAGGACATGTTTACAGCATGATAGATAAAAATGCAACGGGATCTCCGATGAAGTGCTTGATTGACGCAAGTCAGGTAAACGTCGTTTCGCGCCTCAGTCGATCTGGATTCTGGAGCTTTGATAATGATAATGCACGACAAGCTGCACGTGATAGCTGCCCCAGCCACAGAAGCTCCCCATCTGCCACAGCGGTAAGGCGGTGAGGCAAAACTGAGCCACGCCGTCAACCAGAAAAGACTCCGGCCATCCATACTGGGAGCCAGTCGTTCTTTGAGCGCCTCCCAGACTTTCGCTAATCCAATTTCCCCTCGAATCGGTGTCACGGCGTCTGTGTTGCCCGCCTTTTTTCGGCGATCCGACACCTCTTGCTTTTCTCTCCGCGCCTTACCTCCCTTGTATCATCACGAGCCCTTTCATCTCATCTCCAGAAAGTTTGACAACACGCGATGAGTGCCCGCGATCTTGTCGAGGGAGAAGCCCTCCTAGACGACGAGGAGAACGAGGAGGAGCTCGTCGATGACTATGGTGAAGGTGGAGAACGTGTCGACACGACTGGCAAGCACTATGATTCCAGTGAGGAGGAAGAAGATGACGACGACGAAGAAGCAGCTCAAGCCGTAAGTTGGAGATTATACCACGAAAGGCGCGTTAACTATACCGATTTTCCATGCTAACCCTGTGGCTATTGTAGGTGCGGGAAGGATTTATCGTTGACGAAGACGAGGAAGAAGAGGAACGCGCGCAACGCCGCCGGGAGAAAAGAAAGCGAAGACGCGAAGAACGAGAAAGAGAGGATGAACACCTAGATGAGGAAGATTTGGAGCTCATTGGCGAGCTCAATCCAGAGCGCCGGTCGACAGCTGCAGCCGACGTATGACTTCCCCCTAACTCAGCCTCAAAGAGTCACCTACTGGTCAAACAAATTGCTAACCAGCCCCAGTCAAAATTCAAGCGTCTAAAGCGCGGTCATAAGGATCGTGACGTCCGGCAACCGTCCCAAGCTATCGATGACATTTTCAATTCCGACGAGGAAGATGAGCCCGCACCAGACTATGGCAGGCTCGGCAGGAGGCACCCTGGCGATGAGATGGACGACTTCATTGAAGAAGATGTGTTCTCGGATGAAGATCTACAGCAGGAGCGAGAAGACTTGGAGGTTGCTCGTCCCAGGAAGTCGATTCCCTTTGGAGCCACCGACACCACTGGCCTCGACGAGAACGCTCTTGAAGACATGCGCGCCGCGTTTGGAGACGGAAACGAATACTACTTTGCTCTTGCTATGGAGGAGGAAGAGGAGGAGCAGGAGGAAGACGTCGAAAAGCACTTGGATCTCAAGGATGTTTTTGAGCCTTCGCAGCTTGCCGAGAAGATGTTGACCGAGGAGGATAACCAAATTCGCCTGGTAGACGAGCCCGAACGGCATCAAATTGCCCGCAAACCCTACCGCAATGTCGTCTTGTCCGAAGACCAGTTCCGTGAAGAGGCCGCCTGGATTGCTAACCTCATGCTTTTGAAGAAACGCCTAGAACCAGAGCTACGCGAGCCTTTCCAGCGCTCAGTTGCCAAGGTCCTTGAATTTCTCGTTACCGATGATTGGGAGGTGCCATTCATCTTCCAACATCGGAAGGACTATATGATTCACACAGTCAAGGTTCCTGTAGATGGGGCTTCAGCGGATCTTGATTCAGGCGCTCAGTATACAATTAAAGCGGAGAAATTGCTGAACATGACTGACCTGTGGGACATATTTGACCATGACCTCAAGTTCAAAGCGCTTGTGGAGAAACGCAACACTATCCAGAAGACCTACGACAACATTCAGTCGGTTTTCTCCGTCGACGACTCAATCGTTGAGGAAATGTTGCCAGCAGCCACTACAATGGAAGAGCTGCAAGATATCCAAGATTATATCCACTTTCAATATGCGTCACAGATCAGGGATCTGGCTGTTACAAACGGTGACGCTACCGGTGAATCTCAAAGGCGAAAGGCCCAGACGAAGAACTTCTTCGACCGGGTCCGCAATAGCAAAGCCTACGCCCTGGTACGTGCATTCGGTATTACAGCAGATGCATTTGCCCAAAATGCTCTGAAGGAGGGCCGTCGTCAATACACTGAAGATCCATCAGAGCGCCCAGATGAAATGGCAGATGGGCTTGTTGACAATGACTTTGGCAACTCATCTCAAGTGGTCAAAGCCGCCAAAGGCTTGTTTTCAGAGGAAATTGTAATGAGTCCTAAAATGCGAAAAGTCATCCGCCAAGCATACTACATGAATGGTGCCGTGGACTGCTTCCGGACCGAAAAGGGGTTGCGACGCATTGATGAGCAGCATCCATACTACGAGTTCAAGTACCTCAGAGATCAACAACTCAGCGACATCGCGCGCCAGCCTGAGCTATTCCTCCGCATGCTGAAGGCAGAAGAGGAAGGTTTGATAGAAGTCAAAGTACGCTTTGAAAATTTCGAAAACTTCCTAAGGCGTCTATACCCTGATATCGAGTCCGATAACTACAGTGAACTTGCAGATTCCTGGAATCGCATGCGGCGCGAAGTCGTCGATCTAGCTTTGGGTAAGCTGGAGCGTGTCATCAACCGAAGCCTCAAGGAGAATATCCGCCAAGAATGTGAAAATCATGTTGCGAAAGAATGCCGAGAAGCATTCTCCCAACGCTTGGATCAAGCGCCTTACAAGCCCAAGGGTATGGTGTTGGGTACGGTCCCTCGCGTATTGACGCTGTCCACTGGTGGTGGTATCGTCGGACGGGAACCCATCCACTGGGCTTACATCGAGGAGGATGGCCGGGTTCTCGAAAACGGAAAGTTCGTCGACCTATCTGTGGGTGACAAGGATCGCGGTATCGCAGATGGTAAAGATGTGGACTCTTTAGTCGAGCTTGTGAATCGCCGTCGCCCGGACGTCATTGGAGTGTCCGGCATGTCTCCCGAGACTCGGCGACTCTATAAACTATTGGCAGAGGTTGTGGACACCAGAGATCTGCGTGGTGCGCTTTACACCGATGACCGTGATGATGAAGTCAGTGACCGCCTGGAGATAGTTATTATCAACGACGAGGTGGCGCGGCTTTATCAGAACAGCGAGCGAGCGAAGAAAGACCATCCCAGCTTTGCTCCCCTCACTCACTACTGTGTTGCGCTAGCCAAATATTTGCAGAGTCCCCTTAAGGAATACGCTTCACTGGGTCGGGACATCGTGTCAATTCAATTCAAGCCGGGTCAGCAACTTGTTACGCAGGAATTACTGCTGAAACAGCTGGAAACTGCACTGGTCGACATGGTCAACCTCGTCGGAGTAGACATCAACGAGGCTGTGTCAGACCAAGCCACAGCAAACCTTTTACCTTATGTCTGCGGTTTGGGGCCACGCAAGGCAGCACATCTCTTGAAGATAGTGAACATGACTGGAGGGGTGGTCAACAGCAGGTTTTCGTTGATTGGAGTCAACGTACAATACCCCGCAATGGGGGTGAAGGTATGGAACAACTCCGCAAGCTTCCTATACATCGACTATGAGAGCGCCGACGCCGATGCGGATCCCCTTGACAACACACGGGTGCACCCTGAAGATTATGATATCGCTCGCAAGATGGCAGCGGACGCCTTGGAGTTGGATGAAGAGGACATCAAGGCAGAAACTGATGAGAATGGGTCCGGTGCCATTGTGCGCAAGCTCTTCCGGGACGAGGCTCAGGATCGTGTGAACGATCTGATTCTTGAAGAATATGCGGAGCAACTCGAGAAAAACCTCAACCAGCGCAAACGTGCCACACTCGAAACAATCCGTGCGGAACTTCAACAGCCTTACGAGGAACTGCGAAAGCAGTTTGTCTTCCTTAGCACAGATGATATCTTCACCATGCTTACTGGCGAGACGACAGACACACTCGCGGAGGGTATGGTGGTGCCTATCTCTATTAAGCGCATCAGCGACGACCACATCGAAGGCAAGCTAGACTGCGGAGTTGACGCCCTCGTTGGGGAATCAGAGATGACAGATCGCTACGACATCCCAGTGCGCGCGATATACTCACTCCACCAAACGGTACCAGCTAAGGTGATGTTCTTAAACCGCAAGACTTTCACCTGCAACGTGTCTCTGCGCGAAGAACAGGTCAGCCGGCCGTCCAGGCCTTCCGCCGACCGGATACACGCAGGAGAATGGGATCATCGTCAAGAGGGCCAGGATAGGGAAGCACTCGAGGCGAATACACAGAGTGGCGGGCGTACGATGCGTGTCATTAAGCATCCCCTGTTCCGCCCGTTCAACTCCACGCAGGCAGTGGAGTTTCTCGGGTCACAAAGTCGTGGTGATGTGGTTATTCGACCGTCCTCGAAGGGACCTGACCACTTGGCTGTGACGTGGAAGGTGGCCGACGGCATCTTCCAGCATATTGATGTCTTGGAATTGGACAAGGAAAACGAGTTCTCCGTTGGGCGTACGCTGAAGGTCGGAGGCCGATTCACTTACAGTGATTTGGATGACCTGATTTTCAACCATGTCAAAGCTATGGCCAAAAAGGTGGACGAAATGATGCTGCACGAAAAGTACCAAGAAGGCAGCAAAGATATCACTTGTGAGTTACCTCCCTGCACCTCGTCTTGTCACTTCACGAGTACTAATGCCTGTTTAGATTCCTGGCTTGACACGTATACCAGAGCCAACCCCCGACGGTCAGCATACGCATTCTGCATCGACCCCAAGCACGCGGGGTACTTCTTCCTTTGTTTCAAGGCTGGAGAACATGCTCAAGTGCAAAGCTGGCCGGTGAAAGTCATTCCTCAGGGCTACGAGCTACAGCGCAACCCCTATCCAGATATGCGGGCGCTGTGCAACGGGTTCAAGCTGCTATTTACCAATATGCAGGGTGGAAGGCGACGCTGAGGGGATGGATATTCGTATTTATTGTTATTCTAGCATATTTCTTCTATACTGTGTAATATTCTCCACCATTTTTGCGGGGATAGTAGGGAGTCCTCTATTTATTTTCAATACAATGCATCGACGAAGAAAAGTTATTGAGCAGGATAGCCTGGTCCGTGGGCCAGAGACAAGACTAAAATGCGTGAATAATAATTTTTTTGGTCCATCCGGGCGAGCCGGTCCCTGAAAGGCAACATGTTCCATGTGACGGTGCCCTGGAATTTGTTCCTCGGTGTTTCTCGGAGGCTCCCAGTCCCACAGCCTCAGGCCTTACAGGGAGGGGACTCTCCGCATTATTTATGAAGGAAGAATGACATGCGGAAGAAGATGACAGGTCTTCCTCTTCCCCCTCGCCCGTCGCTGATTTCCCTTCCTTTTTCCCTCAATTATTCACCGATTGTCCTCTTGACCCTGCTGTCGCTGCAATCATTGTATAATTACCCTCGATCTTCTCCCCATTCATCTCGTGCTGTAATGTGCCTGTGAATTCGCTCCACCTGCAGGCAACGACTTAAATCTCATCCCCTCCCCTCCATCCCCCACTTCACGCCAGTCGCGCATTGGATTACCGTTTATTGTCGTCATCGATCTTTTTTCTTTTAGTTGGCGGCTTTCCTGTTGCCCTTTCTTGCAACCATGGCAGCCATGGAAGAGCTGGAAATCCATAGCAAGGTAGGCTCCGAGGAATGCGACAGAGGAGCCATACATAGCTAACCGAGTGTTTATCCTTCCAGTCCTACTTCGTCCGCTGGGTCCCAGTCAAATCCGGTCACACTATTTCCTGGAGCATTCAACCACATAAGAAGTCGCTCAATTTCGGGATCTTCAAGCATCCCGGTCAATCCGGCGTCCTTAGTACCCCCAATCTGTCCTCAACGGATACCCCGAGTAACGACTCGAACGAGAACCTCGCAAATGGCGGCTCCAGCTCGCGTCAGAGTAACTCGGCATCCCTCATTGACAAGCTGACAGCCATGGGCTTGAAACAGATCCGTTGGGTCGGCAAATGTGAGGCAGACAAGATCGTCCAGGGGACCTACGATGTGCCTTTCAATGAGGGTGGAAACTATGCGCTCGTCTTTGACAACACATTTTCGAAGCAATTGTCCAAGACCGTGACCCTAGTACTACTCACCTACCCAACTTCCCTGCCCCCACAAGCGGTTCCAACACCTCATGCGGCCAGTCAACCCGGAGGCGATGCAGCGGAGTCTCAATCCTCCCGGAGGCGGGGCAACAGCCTTATTGCCAAAATGCCGCCGCAAATCCAAGTGCAAGAGGGAGATACAGAGACAACTATTCACACTGGTATTCTGCTCAAGCGTCGCCGTAAGCGCCATCAGGGGTGGGCGCGCCGGTTCTTCTCCCTCGATTTCGCGACTTCTACACTCTCTTATTTCCACGATCCCAACTCCGCTACCCTACGGGGTTCGATACCGCTGACTCTCGCCGCGGTAGCCTGCAACGAGAAGTCCCGTGAGATCTCCATTGACTCTGGTACTGAAGTCTGGCATCTACGTGCCCGCGATGACACCGAATTTGCGTCGTGGAAGCGCGTCTTGGAAAAAGCGTCATCCTCCAAGAACGCGGCAGATGATGACCACAGTCATTCGCCAAGGCATCTACATCCGAACACGGCATTCCAATCGCCCATCCAGCGTTCTATGTCAAGCGCCGCCGAGGAGCGCGAATGGATGCGGGTTTCCGACCTAGTCAGCCGAGTCTCAGGATCCCGTGATGCTGTCCGACGCCTGGCCAAGGACACGGATCCAAAGTATATGAGTCCCGGGCCACCATCCCGTGGAAGATCCGGCCGGTCGCCCAGCCCTCATCCGGAGACTAATGGCGATGAGAAGCGGTCCTTCTGGAAGCGGAAAACTTCCAACCCAGTTGCTAAACTGTCCGCTCCGAGCGATTCGTCCCTCGATCGAAAACCAGCCGGGGTGATGGGTAGTGAGCGAACCAACGAAACACACGACAGCCTCATGGCTCTTTTGCGCGACCTAGATCAGGTCGTCGGTGAATTCTCGACCTTAATCACGGAGAGCCAGCAACGTCGTCAAACTCCCGAGCTCGGTATACAATCGCGAAAGAGCATGGAATCAGACAAATCCGAAGAGTTCTTTGACGCTGTCGATGCATCAGACTCCCAAATGCTCACCATCAAAGGCGACAGTGACGACGAGGAGGCAATGGAGGATGCTTCCGCAGATGCTGCTGCCGACGATGCGCCATCCGATAGTGACGACGACTCCTCAGAACCAGCAAGCACTGGCGGTGCCCATGATCAGTACTCTCCATTATTCCCAGCACGGCCCAAAACTCTCACTCCGCTGCCGCTGGACACCGTCCCTCGCCGAAACAACATCACCGCCCCGACAGTGATGCCGCCCAGCTTGATTGGGTTCCTCCGCAAGAACGTTGGGAAAGATCTCTCCCAAATCTCGATGCCCGTCTCCTCAAATGAGCCCCTCTCAATGCTCCAGCGTGCAGCCGAAGTCATGGAATATTCAACCCTTCTTGATAAGGCAGCGCAGGTCAATGATGCTAACGAACGACTCCTCTACATCACCGCGTTCGCTCTCTCCTCACTGTCAAGCAGTCGTGTCCGTGAGCGAGCAATCCGCAAACCATTCAACCCCATGCTCGGTGAGACATTCGAGCTCGTCCGCGAGGACATGGGCTTCCGCTTCATCGCAGAAAAGGTCTCCCACCGTCCCGTCCAACTCGCGTACCAGGCCGACAGTAAAGACTGGAGTCTCGCCCATTCCCCGCGCCCTTCCCAGAAATTCTGGGGTAAATCCGCCGAAATCGTCACAGAGGGCAAGCTCCGCATCACTCTCCACTCAACAGGTGAACACTTCTCCTGGTCCCCCGCTACCTCCTTCCTCCGCAACATCATCGCAGGAGAGAAATACGTAGAACCAGTCGGCGAAATGACCGTCCTCAACGAAACAACAGGCCAACGCACAGTCTCCACCTTCAAGGCCGGGGGCATGTTCTCCGGCAGGTCTGAAGAAGTATCCACCAAACTCCTCGACTCCTCTGGACGCGAAACCCCACTCGGCCTTGTAGGCTCCTGGGTCTCATCCATAACCTTAACCCGCAACGGCTCCTCCGGTGCAACGGTCTGGACCGCTAGAGCCCTTGTTTCTAACGCTCCCAAACACTACGGTCTGACAACCTTCGCTGCGGCACTTAACGAAATCACCCCCGTCGAAGACAAAAAGATTCCGGCTACGGACTCCCGACTCCGACCCGATCAGCGCGCCCTCGAAGACGGCGACGTCGACCGCGCCGAAGAAGTCAAGGTCCAGCTAGAGGAAGCACAGCGCGCTCGTCGTCGCGATATGGAAGGCGCTGGTGAAAACTGGGAGCCTCGGTGGTTCACAAAAGTAGATGATGCACCGGAAGGTGAACCAGTTTGGCGGTTGAAGGGCGGGAAGGATGGATATTGGGAGGAGAGGACGAAAGGGTCTTGGGGGACCGTTTTGCCAGTTTTTGAGACTTAGATATGTAGCTGTGTAGAAACGTGGGGAATAAAATTATATAGGTGACTGTTGGCTCGTGATTGTTGTGATGGAGAGATATACGTAACGAATGACATTGGTGTTGAAGTCCTACTGAGATAGAATTTATCTAACTCACTTGTGATTTTTATAATCAATCATGGTTCCTCTACTTGTGTCAAGACCTTTTCTTTTTTTTTTTAATGTTGTCTGAGCGTTAGGGCGAGTATACGATTCCACACACACATACACACACACATATATATATCTGGTATTGAAAAGTTTAGAAATCAACGCGAACATTAACCAGAAATACGCCCAGGAGCATTGAAACGAGCAGAACGTGGGTACGCCCAGGTATTCGCAAAAGGATAGTCTTCGATGTCATAAAAAGAAAATAAAGCAAAAAAAGGGTAAGGAATAAAAAGCCAATAGGAATATGTAGTGAAGGTGTACCAATCTAGTCACTATCAGAATGCGCTGCTTTCCAACGCAGGCTGTTTCGCATCTTCGCTGCCTTCTTAAAAACGGAACGGTCCGGTGGCTCGTCCTCCACCCGAACCATTACCACGGGAAGACTGTCTAGAACGGCAAGATTGCCCTCGAAATAGTGGATTGCAAAGCCACCCTGAAGCACACGGCGCAGTGCGTTCAGACGGATCCATTTCCACCAGCGATCGATATGCATGATGCCTTGCCGGCCGATCTTGACGGTGAGCTTGCTGCCGTAGTGTCGGTTTGTTTCGTGGTCGATTGCAGAGCTATACATCGGGCCGCGGCGCGGGTCTGCAACGGTAGTGGATATGGACGCAAAGTTGTTGTGGAGGTTCTTCTTGTCGCGCTTGCTCAGACGTCTTGTGTGCACTGTTGCGAGAGATTGCAACTGGCGCTCAAGCTCAGGTGTGTTGTGGTATGGGTCGTACCGTTTAATCAGCTTGGGCCCGCGGAGGTTCTCTTTTTCGTCCTCGCTGTCATAATCTTTATCTTCCTCCTCGTCTTCGTCGTCAGAATCCTCTTGAGGCGTGTAGCTCTTCTCATATAGGAGGGCGATGTTCTGGCCAGCCGCAATCTGCACGTTAGGGTCATTACCGGTCAACTGTTCCATGAATATCTGAATCGAGTCTTCGCTTTCGTTTTCAAGATCTTCGATTTCTGTCGCCATGAAACCCCATATCTGGAGTACCGCACAAACGCAAGTGGAGCTGCCCTGTGCGTCGATAGATTGTCCATCAGAAGCGACTATGTCTAAAAGGAATGTCATCTGGTCCTGGATATCGTCATCCCCAGCACCGCCGAACATAGTGCATGTTCCCAAGCAATAAATTGCTGCTGTTTTGATTTCAGAAGAGGGTGAATCACGAATGATACGGGTGAGGAGAGGTTCCACGCTGTCAAATATGGTGTCGTCCGAAGCGGTGATTGTTACAAGCCCCAGAGCGCGCAGGGCAAGTACGCTTTCTCGCTCACTGGCCCCCGATTTGATGCTGCGGATAAACGCAGCTAGAAGGTCGGGAACTCGGCGCCGGATAGACTCTTCTACAAAGTGGAACTTGGAGAGGCGACAGAAGGTAGCATAAGTTTCTTCGCGGCCAAACGTGCTGCTTCGTTTGCGATCCAAGATATCGTCAATGACTTCATCCAGTTCCTGGGTCCAGTTGTCGTTCTTGTCGTCGTTGTCGTCGTTGTCGTTGTTATTTTCGAGATCAGCATTTTCGAGATCGTCAAGCGAGCCGAGGCTACAAAATTTATTTAGTATACAACCATGACATCATTCCTTGGCACATAGTAGGGGAAAAAATCATCCAACATGGGCAAAGCTTACCTGACTGCGGTATCGTCGCTGAGGTTGCCTGCATCCTCATCGTCTGAAGCTTGCCTGCTTGCATTTCGAGATGACTGGCGAGAGTTTTTCGCGGAGTTGGTGCGCGAAGTTCGGCCGGAGCCTTCCCTCGAGGCTGCTTTGCGAGACATGGTCTTGCCACTCTCCAAAACCTGACGGCGGAGATCAGGCATGTTGACTGGCGTGGGGTATAATGTTATACACCTAGACTGTGATAGAGAAGGAGGGGGTGGTTTTGTTCGCTGGCGCGCTTTCTGCGCGATAAGCAAGATGTAGATGTAGCGGGTACAAATGCAGGGCGGTTATAGAGCCCAACTATTCAAATGGTATTGAGTGTGAAAAGAATTTGGTGGTTATTTGAGGGACGATCAACATGATAAAGTCGAGGGGAATAAAGGCAGAGAAGAATAGAGACAGAGATGAAGGGCTTTTTCAGAGGGGGGGAGTTGAAGGAGGAAAGAAAAAGAGGACTGATGAAAGGACCGGAATAAATAGTTATGGGTTTTGTGAAAGATGACGTTGGCGCCCAGCCTGCTTTTCCATTCACATACAGCGTGAAAATTGGGCGGGATCAGACCACTGCAAGTGAAAGAGTCTAAAACCGAGTATTATGCATTTGGGTACTTTTTAACTTTTCCAATTCGAATCATTCCATCCGAACTCTTTTCGAAAATTTGATTGTCATGTCATGCATGAGTTGATTGCGTCCGTGCAACCTCAGGCACCAATGATTGTCGGTGTTATCAGCACGTGACGCGGGGTCCTTATCTCGGTTCCCAAATAAAAATCGAGACATTATTCATCGAGCGAGAGAGGGTAAAGAAACGGAGAGAACAGGGAAGATAAGATTGGTGCTCTGGGTATCAATTTTATGTCTATCAGATCTGCGGGCGCGTCGTTGCTAACTGTATAATCCGCTTAGCTTGGTTCCCTTCTAGATACTCTCGTCCCTCCCGCTGCCGTCCATCTTCGTCGTAGTCTTCATCGCCCTGTTCTAGATCAACCTGTAAGCTGGCATCGTACGCCGCCATGACTGTCTCCTCATCCACCCGCAGTCCTCCCTGCATGAGAACTCGAATGCACTGAGCCAACCGCGCAATTTCACGTCTTGTGGCGGGAGAGATTTCGTCGTTCTGGCTTGAGTAAACCGAGTTTGAGACCATTTCTTCCATACGCGTTATCGACACGCTATCCGTGGTCGAGGAGGCTGCGGCTGTGCCCTCCGCGTGCTTTGAAATCCAAATATACCCGTTTACGCCGAGAACGATATCTACCTCCCCACCGCCGTTAGAAGTTGTTATCGTAAACATTTGTCTGCGTGACCGAACCACTCCAGCAGCCGATCCTGATCCAAGCCCTCCCTTGACTGAC
Organism: Aspergillus puulaauensis; assembly: GCF_016861865.1. Taxonomy (NCBI): domain Eukaryota; kingdom Fungi; phylum Ascomycota; class Eurotiomycetes; order Eurotiales; family Aspergillaceae; genus Aspergillus; species Aspergillus puulaauensis. The sequence goes on from NC_054859.1 coordinate 3,648,620, forward strand.
GAGCTAGATGCGCCGCTACCCCCAGCTCCAGCCACAGCTAGAAAAACACCATTTCGAAGTTTACCGTATTTAAGCGACCGAGTGTGAAGCGAGGCCGCACCATCTGAATGTACTGTTTGTACTTCAGCAACAAGCAGATCTCCTTCGCTAAAGAATGTTCGGATCTGCAGTTCGTCTGCGCTTGTTCGTCGACGCAGGATACCGCCTGGTAAATTGATCGCAGAAAGAGGTAACTGGGCTAAGAGAGGTGCTGCGACATCAACCTTCCACCGTTTGGACTGGACTTCGACTATGCGCCCAACCACCAGATCGCCAATCTCCGGCGTATAGCGGGCTCGAAGGGGCTGGACAGAGAGCAATTTGTTGGTTTTCTGGACAGTTCCAGCAACCGTGGCAATAATGGACGTTGAAAGAGGATTTATATATGTTCCGTGGCCCCTAGATGAAAGCATCTGTTAGTCCGCAGACATGAAGACGAGTAAATAAGAGTAGAAGAAACGAACCTCATCCACTGCGGATCATCTGTCACAACCTCTCCTGGTGTAATTATCCCTGTTCCAGCATCTGTCCCTTCTATTAACCGAGACCGCTTTGTCGGTTGTGATGCTTTTGCGGGTGTGAGTTCAACACCGCCGTCGGAGTCAACGGACATTGCGTCAAAGTCAGATTCGGGGTATGCTGCCTCGACATCATCCGCAACGGGAGGTAGAATTGTAATCGCCATGGCGATATTTTCAGGATTCTGGGGCTTGTAAACGCGATTTCAAAATTGCCGGGCTGCTTTTATGATGAGATAAGTCCGTTAGATTTTGCGATTTCAAGCTTCAGAAAGGACTTTCGACCTCGGAGCAAACAAAGCAAACTTACCGCTTGCGGATGGATCTTCATTCTACCTACTACCGTAGATAAGCGGGCGCTTTAGTTGGCGTTGGCATCTTCTAGTTACTACTTCACAGATACCAAAGACGGCTTTCTTTCTTCTTTGCTTTTCTTCCCCCCCCCCGATCTTTTTTCATAGTGACCTTAACTTCGAGTATATCATATATATTAGAAGGTTTTACCGCCTAGCTCAGTAATTCAAGATTTTTGGCATGTACTGTAAATATATCGAAGATAGCTACAATTGATAAACGGAGGTGTCATAGAAGTAGCATATTCATAACATTGGGGCCAATTTCGAAATCACAGCCCGCAGTGCGGTGGCTATCAAGCTGCAGAGTATAGTATGAATTTCGCGAAGGTGTTCAACAAGAAAGGACAATGACCTAAAAGTACTAATAATACAAGTGACGTTGCTAAATGAGATTGCTCAAGATGCAACACCAAGTTCATGCGCCAGCACCAGATGATCGTTTTGTAGGACGCTTGGTGTTTGAGACACCGTCGTCTTTCTTCTTCCGATTTGAGCGACCGCCAGTGCCGGCTTTAGCTCGAGGAGTGCTCTCCTCATCGCGCTTACGTTTGGCCTTGGAACCGCCCGATGTGGGACCAGGATCCATCACGGCACTGTCTTCGTCGTGAGTGTCCTCGTCTTTACGAGAAGCGGGTGCCGATCGCTTGGAAGCACGCAGGTTTGATGGTCGTGATCCTGATTTCTCGGAAGCATTCTCGTTATCTTGTAGAAAGATATTAGGATGGTTTTTGCGCAACCAATGATGGACCGAAACAGGACTTCGAAGAGCATGCTCCCTTTCTCTTTCCAGCAAGGACGGTTTCTCCGGGACACGACTCAGTTGAGCGGCGGCTGACATATCGCCTAACTTGGCGTCTGTGGCTAGACAATATTCTGTTTCATGCTCTGGAGTCAGAAAGCCAAGATTTTGGTTCAAGCTAGCATCTTCTGCTGTAGTTGTCGAATTCTGGCCTTCGGGGTTGGAAGCAGAGTGAGGCACTTTTGTCAAATCCATGTACCGCAATAAAGGTGCAAACGCCGTGCCTCGTTTGACGCTATTCTCGAGTTTTTCATATGACTCGGCCGTTATATATCCGGTTGATAGTTCATTCTTTGCAAATCTCAAAGCTGACGTGGTCGATTCATGGTCATTGTAGGGTGATGAAAGCTCCCCGTCAGGGGTTGGAAGAATGTCTTCGTCACCAGGGGTATTCAAATCGTATCGGAGCTTGGGCGAGATGTGCACAGTTTCGTTGAACTCCAAGAGAACCTCCAAGAGTTGGCTAGAATTGTATCAATGAATGAACGTAAGACAGGTGATGACCAAATAACGAACTCGTTTTGCTCCTGAATTCTCTTTGACAGATCCTCGATGCGCAACTGCTCGTGAATGAGCGTCTCACTGTCTTTCATTTTGCGTTCAAATTGAATTTTGAGCTTTGCAAATTTCTTTCTGTCGTAAAATTACTCCAATTAGTATTTTCAGTTACCGTTGTACCCCTCGGTTTGCGCTTACTTGAATGATCGATGGGACTGCTTGGTAGGGGCATCAGCATCTGGGAGGCTCTCGGCCAAAGACCGTGTTTCGTCGCCTTCCTGAGACATGATTAAAGAGGGCGGCGATTAACTTCTTCAAAAAGGATGTTCCCCAAATTTCAAAGATTTGCGCCGTGGAAAGTCGAATTAAGCCGGTGTTGGGTGTTGACGGTACACCAGGGAGATGATCATTAGGTAGACCGGTCCTCGACGGTCGTCGCGAGCCGAGCCACGAAGCTCAAAGGCGGAAAGATTCTGCCCGTCAAAAGACGAAAAAAATATCATGGCAGAGCAATAGTTCCAATATTTGTCCACTATCATCACCATTTATCTTTCTTTCCGTCGCTTATATAAAATTTCTAATTCTTTCCTCTTTTATCTGTCTAGTCTGTCCTTTTATCGCCTAGAATATATCGAGGACAGAATGACGGCCATTGACGAAGAAAACCACAAGAAGCGAAAGCTGCTCGACGGCCCTGAAATCGAGATTGATGTTTCTGCGCCTGAGCCTCCTTCAAAGAAGGCTTTGCGTAAAGCTAAAAAGAAAGCTGGTGACACAGATGCGAAAACCTCTGATGATTCGTCGAAACCAACAGCGGATTCCAAAGCCGAAAACCCTGCAGAGACTGAAGCCACTCAGAAACGCTCAGACTATGGCATCTGGATCGGGAATCTGGCGTTCTCCGTGACTAAAGAGGACCTACGGCGGTTTTTGACGTCCAATTGCTCGTTCACAGATGTTACAATTACCCGAATTCACCTTCCCAAGCCTTCAGACAAGAACTCAAGGGCGCAAAATAAAGGGTTCGCCTACGTTGATTTTTCTACGCCCGGGGCCGTGAAAGAAGCATTGGACCTAAGCGAGCAGCTTGTCTCTGGGCGTCGTGTGCTGATCAAAGATGCGAGGAATTATCAGGGTCGACCAGAGAAGTCACGGGAGGATGGCAAGGATGCTGCCTCTGCTGCGGCCTCAGGACGGCCTCCATCTAAACGTGTGTTTGTCGGTAATCTCAGCTTTGATGCGACCAAAGAGCTACTTGAAGAGCACTTTGCAAAATGTGGAACCGTTGCCAACGTACACCTGGCCACATTTCAGGATTCAGGGAAATGCAAAGGCTATGCATGGGTCGAATTCGAGGATATCCCAGCCGCTGAAACGGCAGTGAGAGGGTTTAAGATCATTACAGAGGATAACGAGGATGAAGGAGGTTCAGAATCAGCGCCCGGAAAGCATACTAAGCCACAGCGGAGAAAAGTCTGGGTGAATCAAGTTTTGGGCCGACGCATGAGAATCGAGTTTGCCGAGGATGCAACAACTCGCTATAATAAGCGATTCGGTAAAAGTGGCGACGGAAAGAACAGGGACGCTGAAAATATTGGCGATGCAGAGCTTGGGGATTTCGAAGAGGTTGCAGTTGAAGGAAAGCCCCAGCGTAGTCAAACTACAAAGTTCAAGCACGCAAAGCCAGATTACTCCAGATACGATGAATCGATCGTGCAAAAGCTAAGTGGTGCTATTGTTGAGGGCAAGGGAAAGAAGACAACCTTTGATTGAACATCAAGAAGGATAGGTATTTTCCTCGCCCTGATTCAAGGTACCTACCAGGCTGGCACCTCTCATGACTATTGTGAAGCTGTATCCATGGGCCAGTTTGAAGCCGTCTACGAGCTGCGAAAGTTGATGTTTGTTATCCAAGGATTACATCCCGCAGGGGGTTACTGTATTCGGCGGTCCGACGTGGCACGAGAGAAGCAAGAGATCACTGATACCCAAGGAATGAATTTCCTAAACACACATTTTTCGTCCCAACATTTATTAAAGACCAGTGGCCTGTTAGTTGTGCCACTTTTTCGTTCCGTAGAAATTACTGGTATCGGACATAGTTGACTAGTTAAACTAGCAAAACCCGCCCCAGTCAGCATGGTTTGCTGGAATGGATGTCGCAAGCGTAACTGTAGTGAGTTTGTGGCAAGGAAGAAAAGGAACAAGTAACTCTGGTGGTTCCAGGGAACAAATGCCGATTACCTTCCGGTTTCTCACCCGGAACGATGCCGCTGACACCATACTTTTGGAACAACTTTGGCTTGTTGAGACTTGTTAGTAGAAACGCTCGGAACGGTTCTAGAATCGCTGAGGTGGTTAGGCCGCGCTAAACCGGTTTGGGGGTACTTGACATCTCCTTCGATGTCATGCCTCGACGTTGGAAACCATCAAATCTTCTTGACTGCTCGTCTATTTGGCTCTTCTTTCCTTTCCTCCCCCCCTTTTCTAGGGTGTTCTTTATTACTCTTAGTATAGTTTTATATAAGTCTCCTTCTTTTCTGTTCCCAGCCTGGTGTTACCCCCTTCTTTTTTTTTTTTTGTTTGGAGTTCGTCATCCCGCCTGTCTATCCGCTGCTGGTCGGTGCACCCATACCTGGATTCTCCTTTCCAACGCCCCGTTGTTTGTCGATTCGAAATCCATCTATATTAAATCACCACTATTTTTCTTTCAAAATGGCACCCCGTCGACACAATATAGGTGCGAGCCGACGAAGGAGACGGGAAGACGAAGGTGAGGATGAAGGCTCGGTGGACGGAGAGGTGGAGGAGGACTCTCTAAGCGAGGGTTCAGTCGGAAGCCACCAGGATGATGACGATGCAGATGGGGAAGGTAGTGACGAGAGTGAGGACGAAAGTATACCAGTCGACAATCCGAACGGCCAACAGGTCAATGGTCGTGTGCCAGAAGGGCCCCGCCGTCGCCATTCAGTCTCCCCCAAAAAAGCTACGCTAGCGACGGCGATTTCTGATACAGATGCGATGATGAATGGGTTGAAGATATCGGGCGAGGGGAAAAGCGTTGAGGAAATCCATTTCGACGACATGAGAAGGGAGTTTGATCAGGCTGGAAGAGCACCTTCCGCACCACCCACTGAACCGACGAGAGAATCGTTTATGGAAACGAAACGCCCTGAGAATGACAAAACTGCTAGGGGAAAAGGCGAGGATCCAACTTTTGTGCCTACCCGAGGCAGCTTCTTCCTCCATGACAAACGCTCGTCGGAAACTGGCACCAACGGTCACAAGCCCTCCAACAAGCCTAAATCCAGGCCGTACGGTCTCATTGTCGACGGCAATGTTCGAAGGTATGTGTATACGTTGTCCTGAAACTGCAGGCCAGCTATATCGAATGAATGATCCAGCGTGCATTATTCTAACCAACACTCTTAGGAAACAAGATATTACTACTGAAGGACCGTGGACGCATGACCTTCACGATACTGTTGCTGGAGACGATCCGCCTGCTCCTAGACGACCTAATGCCTCAACGAACGCCTCAACATTTCCCCATAAGAACTTTCCCACGCATGTGCCCACGGCTCCCAATACCTCAACTCCAAACCGATCTTTTTCAACCACCCTGGTTGCTGGAAAAGTGCCTATTGTGGTGCATCTTCCAGGCATGGATAAGCCGGTCACCTTTCCTGCAGTTGAGAAAAAACAATATACCCGTCTACCTGAACATCGACCCCCTCTACGCCGAGACAAGCCTGTTAGAATATCAGTTCCTGGCGAATCAGCTAGATATATTTTCCCTGCACTGATGCGATCCTTTGTCTTCATCCCACGAGCGCAACGGCCCAACCAGCAATCTTTTCGTGGGCGTGGTCGAGGCGGCTACATGCATGGACGCCGCCCAAGCGTCTATGCAAGCTCTACGTACACACCCAGTGTCGCTATGAGCCGAAGGTCGTCTTTCGGCAAACCACCATCCCAAGATGGTTATCTTTCGCCAGCGGCGTCGGTCGTTTCACGGCAGACAGTAGTCACAACTGAGAATGGGAAACCCATTGTTCGGCTGCCACCTTCCCGAGTACCGGGAGCTGCTGTACCGATTACCCCAGCCACGACCTACCCCCATCCTCAACCACAACCGCAGCACCCTATCTGGCGTGAGAGTCGTGCTACTCCAATCACAATACATCAACCTCGCCCGCAGAAGGCTGTTTCCCTAGCGGACATTGAAACCCCAGCCAGCTTCCCTGTCAATCCTCCGCAACCACAACAGGAACAACCGTTCCATCATCAAGCCCCGATATCCGGCAGTGGTCCGTCCTACGGACCTGATGTTTCTGCAAACTACCCTCCGCCAGCACATACAGCCGCAACCCCCCTGTCCCAAATACCCGAGCGTGCAGTTCACGCCCCACCGTTCCAAACATATGGATATCAACAACCCTCGGCCTACTACCCTGTCTCGTACCAGCCGGGGCCTGTTTATTACCCTGTTTCGGGCACAGAATATGCGCCATATAATGGGGTTGGGACGGGACCAGGCGCTTCTTTCCCTGCGAATCAAAACGTCCCACACATGGTCCCGGCTACACACACCCCATCTGAAACAACATCACAAGCAGGCACAGTTGCACATGAGTCAGGCGGCACGGTTTATTATCTTGATGCTTCACAAATGTACCCAGGACCAGCGTATGGCGGCGGGCCCCCCCAAGGTGGCGCTGTTGGCATGGGTGGGATGATGACGCCTGGTACTACATATTACCATTATCCTCAACCCCAGGGTGTTTATTATCCTTCACAGTAACCCACGGGAGGACACCCAAAAAAGGACAAATGCACCAAAAAAGAAGCTTCATTTGAATAATTTCTTCACTTCCTTCGCTTTCTCATTTTTCTTTCCCCCTTTTTTGATGCCGTTTCATGAATGAGTCCCTTTCCCCAGCTCCTCTACAGCGATTTTCCGCTTCGGCGCTTTTCTTTGTCCCTTGCAACCACATTGCTTCTGCCACATTTCCAAAAATTCTTACGGCTTCTTTTGGCTTTCCGGACACGTTTCTACCGGAGATTCTCGTTTTATTAGTCGTCGTTAGATTAGGATTTGCTGCATTTCTAGCGAGCTTTTGATGTTATTATATGTTCTGATACTGTTCAGGAGTCTTCTGTCTGTATGGAGCGCATCTCAATTACCTATGATATTATATTATTATGCGACAGTGAACTCGGTGACGGCCTAGGCCGGCTATCCAGATTTTCTTCATTCGACCTTTTCACTCGATGCTTTGACACCCACGACTCCTCGGGACTCCATAATGCTGGTCGGATATAGCTCCTCTCGTATGCCCGGTTGCATCATCGCCTCGTATTTGCTTTTTTCCTCCCTTTAGATTGACCGGGATCCCCTCTCTCCGCCATTGGAGTAGAAGAAGCAGTCTGGAACAAAAATCCATAAGCTCAAATTCGCAAGCCTCCCTGTAGTCAATCATTGGGTGGGGCTTGAAGGTTAATTCGCAGCCGATGTCACAGCCTGGTTATGTCACAGGTGATGGCACCACAACGGCCAAGCAGTGAATGTATTAGGTAAGGCCACCGCCTCCGGGAACAGCACAGCAGGGCAGGTGACCGCCAACCAGCGCCGACCGTCCAGGCATCTTCTTATCTGCCAATTATAAGCCTCACTCTCGCTCCTCCTCTCCTCTTCAACTTCCCTCCGCCTCGCCTTGCCTCGCCTCGTCCTCGTCATCTCTTGCTGCCTCCTCATCTGCGTCTTCGTCTTTTATTCATCTTCCTTCATCTTTCATCTCTCTCTTAGGGTTCTATTTGTACATCTTCTTGATCTTGACTTATCGAGCTCGTCTTTGCATCTCCGTTGTCTTATCTGTTGAAGCTAGCATAGCTACCCGCCCGGCGAGCAACTACTCGAGGGCACGCCGTTATGTCCACTCCTACTACCACTCCAGTCGGACCTGGCACATTGATCACTGTTAAGGTGACATATGATGACCACACTAGACGCTTCAAGATTCCGCTGAGAGATCTTGGAGCTCGTACTTTACCCCAGAATGTAGGTTCTGTCTCCACTCTAGCTCCGACCGGGACCATCGACGCTCTTCACCGTACATTCGGCCTCTTCGCCCTCCCTGTCGTTCTCTTATCCTATGCTCGATTCTTGTCTTGTGTATTTCCAAATCCTTTGTTCGCAAAGAGGCAAATGATTCAACAGCATCATACCACTTAACACTGACCATTTTAACTCTAGTTGCGCCAGTTGCTTGGCATTCCGGCGGATACCAACGTGATCTTCGAGCGGTATTCCGATAGTGCAGGTTCTTATGTCCAGCTTGACACCAACAACCCTGCAGTTTTCAAACAACTCTACCGAGCTGCTAAGGCTAAATTGAAGCTGCGAATCAAGGCCACTGTCCGCGAGCCCACGACTCAGGCTGGAGTTCCCGATAGTTCTAGCGAACTGCATGGACCAGCAAGATATAGCTATCTTGAAACTGTTTTGAGCTCTCCAATTCCTGCAAAAGCAGTTGATACAGAGACTAGTGCTACAATGCCATCAACAACTTTGCCAGAGAGCGCAGAAAGGTCCACGTTAGACGAGATTGAGACCCGCCAGTTGCCGAATACCGAGACAACTGAATCAAAACCTGCCAGTCAGAGAGAATTCCTCCTAGGCCCTGACATCCCTAGTGGTCCGATCATTTCTCAAACCTCTCACACCTCTCATGCCGGAGTGTTCTGCATTGACTGCAACCACTGTAGCCGTCCTATCCCAAATGAGCACTATCACTGTAACACCTGTGCCGATGGTGATTATGACCTTTGCCCACAATGCGTTGATTCCGGCGTTAATTGCCACGGGGATGAGCATTGGTTGGTGAGACGGTTCGTGAAGGATGGCATCATCACTAATAGCACGACCAAAACTCTTGCGTCCCACAAGATTCTAACTCAGGAGGAATCCCAGCCCGAGTTGTCAGCACCAAAAAGTGAGCCTGAACAAGCGGAAGCACCAATTTTCAGCTCTGAGCGTATCTGCAACAACTGCCTTAAGGGTATGTACATGTTGATAAGCACACCTCCTTCTTTATTCATGAGCATTTGGACCAGGCTAATTGACTGCAGAGTTTGATGAGGGTAAAATGGTGTCTTGTGCTGACTGTGAAGACTTTGATCTCTGTATAACATGCGTTCTTGGGCATAAGCATGGACATCACCCATCACACACCTTTGCGTTGCTGGGTGATCATGACGCCGGACTGAAGAATCTTGTTTTGTCTCGCTGCAAGCCCGGCCGTGGTTATCACCATGCAGCTATATGTGATGGCTGTGAGAGCGTATGTTTTAACACTTATAAGACGTTTGAAAGTATCTGCTAACTCGACTTTAGCATATCACCGGTGTGCGTCACAAATGCCTTACATGCCCCGACTGGGATTATTGCTCTGAGTGCCATCTCTCGGCGTCCCGAACCCACCCTAAACATCGGTTTGCTCCGCTCTACACCGCTATCTCCGAGCCCCTGCAGTCCCACGAAGTTCATTTTGGCGTGTACTGTGATGGCCCGCTGTGCAAAGATAAGTTGGGGCCAAGGTTCATTACTGGCGTTCGTTACAAGTGCTCTGTTTGCAACGACGTAGACTTTTGTGCCAAATGTGAAGTTCATCCGGAGAATTCGCACAACCGCACTCACCCAATGGTCCTGTTCAAGACGCCAGTGCGCAGCGTCAGCGTGAGCACCGTCCACGAGAATACCCTCAACAAGCAAACGAACGTTTTGGGCGACCGCGGTCAGAGGTCCGCCTCCACTCAAGCTTCCACTCCGCCCGAGGCCGAATCAGAAACCCAGTCGTCGCAGACTATGACTACGGAAGAGGAACATGCGTTCGAGAAAAGCAAGCCGCGTACTTTCTCAGCTTCAAACACAGAAGAGCAGGCGGCTAAGCCTGAGCAGACTTATGGCCCGAATATCAATTCTGAATACCAGGCATTCTTCCTTGAGGATACGGTTTCAGACGGTACTGTGATGCGCCCCGATCAGGTGTTCCAGCAGACGTGGAAGCTATACAACCCCGGACCACTTGCGTGGCCTGCTGGAAGCAATGTCCGTTTCGTTGGCGGCGATTCCATGTTTAATGTGAACACCAACCAACCTAGCAGCCTGGAAGCAGTCACAGCTGCCATGGAAAGCAACAAATTGTCTAAGCCACTGGAGGCAGGCCAAGGCGCCCAGTTTACCGTCACCTTAAAAGCACCCAAACGCCTAGGAACTGCCATCTCGTACTGGCGTATGAAGCTTGCAGATGGTACACCCTTCGGACATAGGTTGTGGTGTGAAGTTCAAGTCCGGGAGGATTTGATTGATGTTGACGAAGCCAAAAATGTAGATCTTGACGAGAAGGCGCCCGGGTCTCCTGCGGCCGACAACTCTAACACCTCGGAAAGCCAAATGGTCTTCCCCAAACTTGACAAGGAATCACCATCTGCAAGCACACACGAAGCAGCCGGTGTACCGCCCACTGCACCCTCTGTGAGCAACACATCTGATCATGATGTTCTCGATGATGTGGCCAGCCTGACTTTGGATGACGAGACCGAGACTGAGGCTGGGTTCCTGACCGACGAGGAATACGATATTCTGGATGCCAGCGACCAGGAATTTCTGGACGCCAACTCTTCTCGCCACTAGTTACTTTGTGAAAACAGCAATCTTATGACTGAAAAATGATCCTAGCAAATTGGTTTTTTTATTTTTTTTTTTTTTCTTTCTCTTTTTTGGTTTCCGGGGGATGACAGCGCAACCAGGGAAAGGTGAATCAAGTTGCCCATCATGTTCTACGCTGTTCCTCGCTTCTGTTCCTTAAATTGGATAGCGATGGATGTTATTTTGATTATTAGTATTTCGGCCTCTTGTAGTAGTGTTCTAACTCCACACGATCGTCGTTGCCAACGGTCCGAGGTTGTACGTATTTAGTGCGTAGTGTAATTGTTTCCCCCACCGTTTCGGAGTATGGAACCACTCCACCATTTGCCAGTCATCCGAGGTCCTTGCCTCCCCTCTTTCTTTCTTTTCTCTTTCTCTTTCATCACCCCAAAAGATCCGAATGTAGCCATGGCCATCTCCATGTTTTCGCTGTTCCTCGTTCTGGTCGCGGCCGCCGGACCCCTACTTTATAATGCCGTCCGTCATCACCTCACGGTCCTAGGAGTATATCGAAGCCCTACTTTTGTATCCTCGAACCAAGGTATCCACAAAATCCCGGATACCCTGCAGTGCGAAGACATACACTACTATACCCCGGGTAACCTTATATTTGCGGCATGTGAGGATTCAGTGCTTCCTCGCTTCCAATGGTTCCCTCCTCTCGACCATCTAGACAAACCACCAGAAACACCTGGGTCCATTCACATCATTGACCCGCAGGTAAACTTTACTTCTCCTGGGTAACCAGTTATGGGGCTAATATCTTTGATAGACACTGAAATCATCTCGTCTTACTTTCGAAAACTTTCCGGGTTCCTTTGTTACACACGGGATCGATGTGATTCAGGATCCTGACCGGTCAGATGCGGTCTATATCTTCACCGTGAACCACTTGGGAAATCCCGATTATCAGGCAGATACGGGCGTCCACAAGGCACGGTCACAGATCGAAGTCTTCCATCACATTTTGAAAACGAGCACAGTTCGCCACGTTCGCTCTGTCCGCCATCCGTTGGTGAAAGCACCAAACGATCTATACGCAACTGACCCCTACTCATTCTATGTTACCAATGACCATTACTATCTCGGCGGATATATGCGGCTTTTGGAGAACTTTGTGCCATGGATTAAATGGACCAACGTGGTTCATGTCCAGCTTGATCGTATCACGACTAGCGATGAAACTGCTGGTGTCAACGCCACCGTGGCATTGCCGAACTTGTGGGCAGCCAACGGTCTTGGCCATGGCCAGTCGGACGAGGAGATACTTGTAACCAGCGTCCTAGGAGGGACCATGTGGCGTACCCAAGCAAGCAACGACCACAGCCGAACGCTATCCATCCAAGACGATATATCGGTCGACAGCATAATTGACAATCCCAGCTACTACGATGATCCCTATCGAACAGTAGATGACGACGCTAGTGGTTACGTCTTAGCTGGTCTCAGACGAGCTATTGACCTTCCAAAGACGCACCATGACTCAACAGCCACAGAAGGCGTTATCGTCTGGTATGTCCGGCGAAGCAAGGATGGCACAGGATGGGAAAAGCGTGTGATCTTTGAAGATGACGGGTCCAGCATCCGCTCTGCGAGTGCTGCAGTTCTCGTACCCATAAAGCCGGCCAAGGGAGCGGCTCAAAAAGAGGCATGGCTATTTGTAACGGGGTTCGTCTCCAACAACGTGATTGCCATCAAGGTCCAGCTGTAACCCTTCCTCCATTCAATTACCATCGCAGTATATACAAAAATATAATGGCCTACTTTAGAACCCGCAAAGCATCAATCACCTCTGTAGTGCTTTTCACATCCGCAAACTCCCCATCCAAGCTCGCCAGGGTAACCGCGTGGACAGTTTCAGCGTCAAACTCCCCTTTCGCCCATGTAGCAGTCGCATCCCCAACAAGAACAATGCGGCCCTTATCAACAGGAACCGCACGGGTCTGGCTCCCATCGGCACGAAGAACCGGCTCGCCTTCAGGATACCGATCCACGACGCCCAGATTCGCCGCCATCCGCACCGAAGTCGAAACGCAGTGATCCGTCGTAAGGCCCGCTATAATCAGCTGTCTAACCCCGTGGTCCCGAAGATTCTGTTCCAGCCTCGTTCCGATGAACGCAGAATTAACGTGCTTCCACATGATGGGTTCAGAGCCGTCGAGAGCTGGTTGGGCAATGTCCAACGGTTGGATAGCAGCTCCGCTGTCTGCAGTGGGATGCAAGGCAGAAGTTGGGGATACGGAGCTATGAAAGATATGTATTATTTGAAGTTCGTCTCCGGAAATTCTGGACTTGGCGGCACGGAATGCTGTTATGAGCGCATTGAGGTTGTTCTTGAAGGTTGGGTTAGAGCGTTGCCTACCCCAGTGGCATGGGGTGTTGGGATCAGCATCAAAGCCTTTTTGGTTGTCGATTAACAGGAGAGCAGTTGGCTGGTTGAATGTTAGAGACATCTTTAACTTGTGCCTTTGATCGAGTTTGTGGAAAGAATTGCGATGGAAGATGGGATACGAGGAACGACACTAGTTATATGGTATATATATATAGCGATGAGTCACAACATCGTTCATATTTCTAATCTTGTTACATTGAGTTCGAATAAATGACGAGAATGGATAAGAAGGAGCTTCGGATTAAATTTCATTAAACTTGAGATAATATTGGGACACTAAAGCTTTTTAGCTGCTCATTTCGTTTCTGCCTGAGGCCTTCATGCCACCCCAGATTAATCTTTTGGCCAGCCAGTTCACTCGAGTGACTGCACTACGCTTCTCTCCTCCGCCAACCCATCTCCTAGATCTCACATAGATGGCGTCAATCAGCGCGCAGAGAGCTCGGCTTTCTCATCTAAACTCACAATTACCTCAATTCGCCATCGCCCCGTTCCTTCAGCAAAACCCGCGACATCGACTTCACCTCCGCTACTCGTCGGGAAAGACTCACAGCCGTCCATCGACTTCGGCGCAGCCCAAGGACAAACGTGTCCCCTCCACCTCCTCGACATCCTCTACACCCCTCGCAAACGACGTCAATCCACCCCCAAGCACCCGCCCAGCAGACCTCGAACTCCCCGAACCAATATCTCCCTCCGCACCTCTGAACGACAAAGTCACCCGTTGGGTTGCTTACGGACGCGCTTTTCTCTCCTTCTACAAAACAGGCCTCAAAAATGTGTATCACAACTACCGAACGTCGCTACCGATCCGTCGCTCCTTAGGCATCCCATCATACCTACCTACCTCACCTCCATCGAGGTTCTTTCTCAAAAGCGGTGCCGGAAATGATAAGAAGCATGGGCCCATCGAAACCCGAACTAGCCGCTCTACATTCCAGCTCCTGCATCGTGCATCTCATGATGTCCGGCGCATGATCCCCTTCACACTGATCCTGATCATCTGCGGTGAATTCACGCCGCTTCTGATTCTCGCGTTTGGGAACTCCGTCACGCCATATACATGCCGAATCCCGAAACAGATCGCGAAGGAAAGCGCGCAACGGGCGGATCGGAAGCGCGCTGCGGTGAGTGCGTATTCCACAGCAATGAAGGGGTCCGTTTCAGTCCCGCAAGCGGGGTCAAATGAGGAGCTGGAGCTGCTTTCTGGTTTCGCGAGCCCGTCGTTCGTGGAAGAGGCTACTGTGGAAGATGTCTTGAGGGCTTGTGCGGTATTTGGGCTTGCCAAAACGCATACTAGGCCTGCGGTGCTGGTGAATCCGTTATATCGCCCGCGGTTGAGGAAGTATGCGGAGTATCTTGCGTTGGACGATAAGTTGATTCGGAAAGGCGGTGGGGTTTCTGCGATGGAGAGCGCCGAGGTGAAGCTTGCAGTTGAGGAGCGGGGAGGTCAGGGTCTTCCTCAGGGAATAGAGGGCTGGGAGACCGAGAGGCTCGAGAGGAGATGGTTGGAGATGTGGTTGGATAAATGTAAATACTAGCTACATGCTGTGATTTGTTAGAGAGAAGGCTAAAGATGTACGATACCAAAATATTTGCAAATGATACAAATATACTATACATTCATGACATTATCTAGTTTATCTAGTCGCGCAGCGAAACCTTCAACGAGAAATCCACGATCCCAACACCCTGGTGGATCGAACTCGTGGAGAGGATATCCACATCTTTACATACATACTGCACCGCGTTTCCCTCATTCAGTCCACCACTGACCTCGATCAAAAACGACCCTCTCGGCTTTCCCTTCCCAGCCCACTCCTCCTTTAGCCTCCTCGCGGCCTCACGCACCCCATCCGACGTAAAATTATCCAACATAACGACATCAGCCCCAGCTTCAATAGCCGTGTTCGCCTCCTCAATACTCCGCACCTCAACCTCAACCTTCGTTGAAAACCCCCCAACAGCCTTCGCAGCCTGCACGGCTTTTGGAATCGCCGCGGCTATATCTTCCTCCCCACTCACACCAGGTGTCTCGGTATTAGACGCCGCATTATTCGCGCAGGCCCAAACATGGTTATCCTTCAACATAGTCATACTGCTCAGATCATGCCTATGCGGATCCGCACCGCCGACGAGAATCCCGTACTTCTCAACAACCCGGAACCCCGGCGTGGTCTTGCGCGTCCCTGCTAGTGTCCCCTGCCATCCGTGCGAGTGTAGTGTATTCACGAGCGAGGACGTCTTGGTTGCGATTCCGGAACACCGAGCGAGGATGTTTAGGGCGACGCGCTCGCCGAGCAAGATCTTGCGGATGGGGCCGCGGACGGTTGCGACGTGGGTTTTTGTTTGCGCTGGGAGGGCTTCGCCTTCATGGTGGTGCCATTCGACTCTTTAATTGCGTTATTTATTAGCATTGGGTTGGATGGGAGGGGTCAAGAGTATTTGGTCTGTGTGACGTACGAGCATCCAAGCTGGGAAAAGACCTCGTTGAAGAATGGCACACCGGCGATTATACCCTGGTCACTTCAATTAGATACTACTTTCGTTTCTGTATACAAAAAAAGAAAGGCAGAGGTACCTCACTCTTCCCGAGTAACTTGGCCTCACCCTCCGACTCCCCAACGACGAACCCGCCGTAGTCGAAGCTCGGGCAGTCCTCCTCCAGCCATTCGGAAATAAGCCGTTTGTATGAAGCCGGGAGGAGATGGCAGAGATCACCATGTGATGATGCCATTGTGCAGTATCGCTTTCTTTTTATATGTCTGGAGTATAAAGAACGGAAGACGCAGGCTGAAGATGATCATCATGGAGGGGAATTTGTGACTCCCCGCTTCAGCGCGGGGAGGGCTCGGGTAGTTCCGGGGGTGAGGGCTTGATATCACGTGGCTAGCATCTCCATCGAAGAGCAAAGTAAAAGAGTGGTATGTTTTAGGTATTTGCAAAGAGAATTACAGCTCGAGAAAGAGTATATTACATACGATAACTCTCAATGGAAGCGCCTCGCAATATCATCAAGGATCTCGAGCAGAGTTAGTCTGAACATAACGTCACAGTTGCTGCTCGTTTGGACTACAAAGCGAATACGAAACCAAGCGAGGATTCTATGGGGAAAGTCCTACGAGCCAAGCATCGCTACGAGCGCGATTCGAGAAAGGATTGACTAATGCGGATCTGAGGTCAGGGATGGGCCGAGCTGCCAAAGAGACCGGTTTTCTCGGCGCTCCCTCCAAGAGTCTTGTCTGCGTGGTCGCGCCGTAAGTCGTACTTCGTATAGGCAGGAGGTAATAAAGAGCACTGCCCTCTAGTTGGAACTGAAACGAGTTCAGTTCGCTTGGATAAGGAGATGGTTATGGGGCGCGAACACTGCCCCGTTGGTGAGGGTGTTTTGTGTAGGCAGCATCATTCTGGGATGGGGTCAGCCAAGGCTTGGGTTCTGATGGCCCGAGTATACAGTGTACCTTTGGATACTCGGGATTCCGAATACGATGACACGATAAAGTGCATGTTACTGCGGCGGAACATATTCCTTCTTTCTTTATGCTGTCGGATCAAAATAAGCCAGAATACCGTAATAAAGACATCCATTAACGGCGACAGTACAGAGTACATGTGCACCGTATACTAAAACAAACCAACTCGCGAAACCTTCCCTGACTTCTTTATCAAACAAGTAAGGACTCCTGTGCGGGGTAAACAAGTGACGGCCACCATAATAGCTCGAACCTGGCGCGAATACAAAGCCCAAGACGGCAGCATGCATTATTTGGTCGCGTGGGATTGATCTTGTGATGATTGCAGGGTTTGGTTTGCTGTCAATGGTCATTGGTTTCTTTCCCTTTTGCTGATGTCGGTCAACAATGAACCCTCGCCCGCATACCGGCATCAGCAAAGTCCGTTATGCGACGACGCGACTATGCGCGTGGGGTAAGTACAAAAAGCAACATTTCCTGGCGGTCGAAGGACTTAAGCCGGATATACGCCTGCATCCGTTCATTGACCATGCCATGCCTTTTGTGCGACTGGAGGGGAGGACGAATTTCGTATATTTCTTTGCTGTCTAGAATGAACATCAAGGATGACGAGAGTGCGGATACTCTACCTCGCATAGTCCACACTCCGTCGTCGTATAGTACTCATTGCCAAGGGGCTCATCAAAAGTCAGGACTCTGGACAAATCTAATGCCCGAACGCCCGAGGAGGTAGTTCATCCGATGGAGCACACAAATCAGCCTGGATCCTGATTCCTCTCGCGCTCCCTTCGCCATTAGGTGCTGTTCTCGCGCACGCATCTTACCTAATTCAAGCAGTTCTCCGTACGATGGATGACTTACAACACCCCATTAATAGTAACTAATGGTTACACCAACTTCTCCCAAGACGAGAGCTGCGGCAGCGACTCCAAGAACCCTGGTGCCGCACCCCCTCGTCAATTACCTATCTGGGTATTAGTTGATCAGCTCTCAGCCGTTACTGAGGAGACTAAACTTTGAGGCAGCCCGTGAGTCGGACCCTGGAATGCACAACTCTCCGTTCCGAGCTTGCAACTCCGACAGATCGCCGTAATCAATACAATACCGTACGCGGGATGGGACAAGGCCGCCCCAGACCCGGGCTTGTATTTTGCGCTAGCGACGGGAAATGTGTTTTTTTGAAGGCATCACCCTCAGAGCTGGAGCGCTAGAACAAGCGCCGACTTCGAGAATCCTTGGCGCTCAGGAACATGAGCCACATACGATGATAGGGATGGAGATTGCAAACTAGCTCACACTTTACGTCGGATTGGACTGTATAACCACCATTTCGCGGATTTAACGTTTAAGCGTGAGGGATGCCGGGAAAGTGGACCTGCTCGCTTGCTATCGCAGTGTTGCACTGGGATCCAAAGTGATTATTATTCATTATGGTTTGAGTGCGGCCTTTACAGAATTTTCGTGGTGGAGTTGACATTAGCCCACTTGGATTGGATGACATTGACGGCAAGTCTCGAAGACCATGAAACGGATATGGGGATGGATCGGTACAGTCGGCACCGTTTCCACCACTCCGAGATCAACTACGGAACTGAACTTCCAGACTTCCAATATACATTTGTAACAGAACCAAGCAACTGGTACAGTGTCCAAAGTAAGTAATGAACATCGAATCGTTTACAACTCAACCCCTCCACGCCTTATACACAATCTTGCTTCCATACTTCTCCCCCTTCTTCAAAACAACAGTGTGGCGCCACTCAGGCTCGTTAACGGCATTGACGTACCGGCTGGGTTCAATACAGAACCCCGCCCAAGCACCCCGCGCAGGGTTATCCCCGTCAGCTTGAGGCACGTCGATACCGGCGCCTGAATAGAACTGGAAGGCTGGGTCCGTGCTATGCACCTGCAGGTTCATGCGGGTGTCTGGGTGTCGGAACTCGGCGAGGAGCTTCAACGGCCGGCTGCGCGTGTCAATCTGCACAGCGCTTAGGTCGCGGTCCACGACGAAGCAGTCGTCGAAGGCGGCCTTGTTGGGACCGAACTCGAAGGGCAGCGTCGTGTCAACTGAGTGCTGCTCGACTGGGCCGAGCGGGATACCGGTCTCTAGTGGGAGATAGTCTCTTGTAGCAAGTTTAGCGGTGGTTCCTTCTGCGGCGCTGGGGCCGCCGCTGAGATTGAAGTAGCTTTGCTCGTAGTCAGTACCTGGTTTATTTGCCAACGAGTGGACAATCATGAAAAAAGATGAGTACCTACCTGTGGTTGGTAATGTTGACGACAGTCTCTTCGACCTCATCTCCAACCAACTCAGCCTCGTACTCGATGTTGAGAATTGATCGTGGAATCCCGTCTTCGACCTCCTCGCTGACGACGTAGTAGACCCTCAGCTCCAAGGTGCCGGGATACCCTTGGTCACCATCAGGACTCAGATAAGTATAAAGCAGAGAATCCTTGCCGTCGCGCTTGGTAATCGTCGGCCCCTCGAATTCCAGCCGTCCGAATCCACGACTACCCCCATGCAGAGCGTTGGGCGCATTGTTCGTCTCGAGCTTGTACTCGCGGTCATTAAGGTCGCCAATGATGCCGTTCTTGATGCGGTTAGCAACGCGGCCTATAGTCGCGCCGAACCAGGGGGCGTTGTATTTCTCATAGTATTCCTTCTTTGTGAAGCCCTGCACGATGTTTTGGCCGTCCACGTTAAACTCTTGGATGATGGCGGCGAGGTTGGAGAATTTGACGCTGGTGTGGTCGCCCATTGTGCTTTTCTGTTTCTTTGTCTAGTACTGGGTTTGTCTTTGCGCGTGTAGTACTCGTAGTTGACGACGTTCGTGGTCGAATTGGTGCCCGGGCGGAACTTGATGGTGCTATGGAGGGGTTTTCTACCCCGCAATACTACTGCTAGAATACCCGCGTCAAGGCCACCATAGCTGCATTTATCCACGATAGGTGGCCTTTTTTGTTTACTTGCGGTTAAATTGTAAAGCACCTCAATATCTTCATTTTTCACCCTATTAGGCTAAAATCGGGATCGGGTAATGTCCCGCCGGAGGAAAATGATCTGAGGCTCGAATGCGATACCAGAATGGGTGCTTCAGCCACGCGGAGCTCAGATCAGCTTTGGTGTCTAAACGGTTGGGATTATTGTTTGCGGTTCATCGAGGAAGATCACTTCTCAGCCCAGGCCTGCAGCGATTTGTCTGAATTATGCGACATCTCGTGGAGAAATCGGAAAATAATGCACTCTGCTTGGTAAACACCCATGAAGGGATCACTTGATGGGAACTGTCTCACTCCAGTCTTTCAGAGCATTTCAAATTGAGATGGAACTGCAGGCTGATGAGGGATACTTCGAGCCGCAGTATACTTTCTAAAATTCTATCTATGAATCATCCTAGCCCGAGTTGTCATTGTATGCTCCAGCCCACGACCTCATAGCCCAGCTGCCCCTCATTCTTACCCATTTTCACTCATCTCCTTGTAGTAACTACCGCCTTAAGCAGAAGCAGTGGAAAAAGACAGGATGATGGCTCTCCCACGATCTTCGTAACATGACGGATCCATTCCCGGGCCGCTTTCAAGTCTTTGATCATCCTCGCATAAGATCGTATTTTCAAAACATAACCTTAACAGCAAACAGCAATGTGTCAGTGTTGCCAATCCCCAGCCCCAACTAACAGGGTCAATTAATTCGGTCGGCGTCCGCGGATCGCCCGTGTTCCGAAATCCCTGTGCCGATGCATCAGTCCAGGTCCCGCTGACAAAGCGGGTGCAGTGCTTGGCCACTGGCCATTGACCAGGTCATCTTTGTTTGGGCAGCAAGTTGACTTATTTTCATCTACTCTGTATGAATAATGCCGCCTGTCCCGTCTCGGATATACACACTTGAGGCGGGCACTTTTCTCACGTGGCAATGGCCGCGCGGGTGAGTTCCAAGCCTCCAAGGGCTGGGCCTTGGACCTTGACGCAGAGCGGGCTGGTATGACGGAGAATTACCTACCATATTCGGCAATACGGCGCGGGCGAGAACTAGCTTGTTGCCGAATAGCATTAAAAGATTTTGACGGTTCGACAAAAGGCATGGCGGCCTCGGGCGCGTTGAGTCATACCCATGTTCATGTGCAGAGAAATCTCGTATGTGATTCTGGAATCTGAGATGGACGGCGTCTATAGTGGTCCAGCCCTATGCCGGCCGCCCCAAAGGTTGTATCCGATGGCATTAGAAATCATCATGGGTGTCATTACCAAGCAATTTGGGTGCATGACAAACCCTCAACCACGAGAAAACTCTTCGGTTGCCCTGTGGCGCCTTGGTGCATGGTACGGAGAAGTCTCGTTGTTGTATTAATCAGAGCGCGCGGACTATCCCTATCTTGTGGTGGTGGCAACTCAGGCCGAGGTACCAAGTTCGACAGTCTCGGGCTTTTGAGATGGATGACGGCAGACTTACCACATCATGATGCTGACCCTTCGGGACCCACACCACATTCCACATCCCTAAACCATAACCGCAAATCTGGGAGAGAGCTGGCCTCGACCGATCTATGCTACTGCTAGTCAAGGACGAGAGTTGTCCTTGTAGCAAGAGCAGCACGATGGACCAATCGAACAGGGACACGAAAAAGTCACATCCAACTCCAAGTCCAGTTCCAAGCTCCCGTCGTCGTTCTGACTACCAAAACAGGTACTAGTACTTAGTCCGACCTTGCTTTTTTATACAGTCGAGGAACCACTCAAGTCAAGATATCGCCGGTTTTCGCCAATTCGCAAAAAACCCTGGCTCCGCTCAGATGGAGACTTGGATGTCCAATCCCGCCGCTAGCAGGACTAGTCTTGACTACTAGTTGCTGCTAGATGTCAGGACCGACCAGCAAACGAACGATTCGAACGGTCATCAGGTCCTGATCCCCAACTCCTCAGGGAAATTGCCAAGCTGCTAGACCCGAATGCGATCGGACTCGGATTTTCGGATTTTCGGACATTTCTTTACGTGAATCGCTCGGCTGTTCTTGTTCCCTGTCAGGAATTTGAGCGTTGTCTCCCGTTTTGCCCTGAGAAGGATGGGATTCCAAGGAAAAGGAACCGTAATAGGGCTCAGGTCAGCCGGCCGACCGTTGTAACCTAGCTGATGTTGCTCAGTGCTCACTGTATGTAAGCTGTGGCTGTGGAACTAGGCGAATTTGCTTTGGCTTTTTCTGTTTCTGTTTATTTTTTTATTTTTTTATTTTTTTTCTCCATTAATCGCAACTTTAAAACGCCGTCTCGACTCGGTCGGTTTGTGCTCCGGGGCGGGTTTTGCTGACGGAGACGGAGATAAAAGTCGTCGACAGTCAGTCAAGTCAGCGTGACTCGTGACGTGCTCCAGCCTCCGATTATCCAGGCGTTTTCGACGTCACGGACTCACAGCCATGTATGGTGTACGGAATACGTAACTTTTTCTCCTACGGAATATTATTATGGAGAAAATCTAACAGGGATGCCCGTGTTAGTTTCCAAGGACCTTAATAGTCGAGTGCCAAGATCAGGAACCTGAGGTGGTAAGGTCAAAAATTAATATAGGTGTTCATTTCGCTGTTAAATTGTTCGTCGTCTATGGTGTAAGTAGTTGGAATGAAAGAATGAGTAGAGATAATAATAGAAAGAGATATTGTTAAAGAATGCGTTGTTGCCGAAGTCCCAGAGATATTGCCCTCGAACTCCGTATATTTTAGCCAACTCCAAAATACTACAATAAAACGATCTCCGTCCGAACCCAAGCCGTGATTCTGAAAACAATGACCCAAAATCCAAAATAATGCGAGATAATCATACAGCGTATTTGTAGCCAAATGGTCGGCCTCATGACGTGATCTCCAATTGCGTATTCAGGAATTGGTTAATATCTTCAAAGTCATTTTTATTGTCCATATATGAACCTGGGATCAGGCCCATTGGCATCTGGCGGTTGAGCATTGGCGACGTGATGGAATCATCGTACGGTAGACCGCTATACTGCGCGGGCATGATATCAATGTCGTCAAAGTTTCCGAAGCCAGGGCTAGGCCATTGGGTGTTCTGTAGCTGGACGCTTTGCAGGTCTGACGGGTCCACCACACGCGGCATGGACATGGTTTGCATCGGCGTAACATACGCAGGGTTGTTTGGCGTCATATGCGGTTCACTCTTAATCGTGGACTGGGGGACGTCTATTCGTAATGTCGTTGGCGTTTGTGGGAGAGTCCGCGCAGCGAATGGATCTGAGAACTGAGGCGGCACGACGGGTGAGTGTGCGCTTTCGGAGCTGGTATCTGAAGAATCCTGGCGCTGCATGTGTCCGGCGTTATTCTTCCATAATTCATGCTGCATGGAGTCGGTGCTTTCTTCGAATCGCTCATGTTTGCTCTGGTCTAGAGCGCCTAGCTGGGTGAGTAGGTCGTGTGTTAATGGCTGCCCGTTGGGTTCACATTTCAGTGGCTCGCCCCGCCATCCATCACCTTCGAGGAGGCGTCGATATAATTCTTGGAGACCATTGACTAGCCATGTTTGTTGTTGCTCCAGCATCTCAACGTAACTATGCAGAGGAGCAGTTAGCATTTGTCACGTTCGCAAAAATCAAGTCAAGCCAGGTGCATGCTCACCCCTTGGGGTACACTTTGTCATGGGCCTTCTTTCTCTCGCCGAAAACACAGAGCATGTTGTCTGCTCGACAGCGACCGCACGGTTTGGCACCGTCACACTACACCAGGTCAGCGCATCAGTGTGTGCTGATACTGGGCCAAAGCCTGTTTGCTTACCTTGGACTTTTTAAGTCTACAGCGATCACAAGCTTTGCATACTCGCTTGCGAACGCCGCTATCTGAGTGGGAGTGCTCAGACGCTGGTGTTGATTGGCGCGCCGTCATTGCGTAGTAGGTATGTAGGAAAGTATGTGAACAATATGTGTATAGTTGAAGTCGGAACCAAATGTGTAGAAAGGAAACGATGGGAGATAAAAAAGAGCCAGTGTCCAAATTTGAGTTTCACACGACTTGCTCTAAGGTTTTTTTTTCCAGCTGCAGATTTATTTTGCGACTGTTTCCCCAGAAGCTGTCGCTGGTGCAATAGTTTGGTAATGATGGGATCGACAATCAATACGTCAAGTGCGGGAAGTCGATGATACAAAGAGCGCAAAGAAGGTTCAAGCGCTGAGGACCAATGTTATGCGTGAGCGCAGCCCAGACCCAAAAGTGGGATGGCTATATGGCCGGATTGGGAGAGAGGTTGCACCTGATGGCGAGCGACTTGTATGTCGTAGTAGGTTGTGTAGTCGTGCGTAGTTGGTTGGCTACCCAAAAGTCAAAGTCTGGTTCTGAAGCCAGAAAATCTTCGAAGCTTGCCAGGAGGAGGGCTGGTTCTTTTATTATATCAATCCAGGTAGCTAATTATTAGCTGACCTTCCAAGTACGGAGTACGTCGTTGAAAAGGCCCAGGTCATCATTACGGAGATTGTTTGTTACCCGTTCTCCGTCAGGATTAAGTTTCCCGTAATTTTTGGTAACTTATAATTTGCAGAGCGGAGAACACTTAATTTTGCAGTAGGTCCTCTTGCCGTCATTGGCCTGTCCGCTTATATTTTCCCATGGCTTGTCTGAGCAGTGAGCACATGTTTAGATAGGCTATCAGGGTCGATTCCTCGTATTGTACCCTTGCGGTCGTGGCTCTTCAACGGCCTGACACAGAATTAGAGAATCAACTCGAAGCAAGGCAAATTAACAGCTGCTCGTTAAGAAATTGTAATACCAGAGGCCGGATCGCGGAAACATCTGTCAAACGAACCCATGCTGGCCTCGGCCTAGTCTCGGAGCTCGGAGACATTTGCATTTCCAGATGGAGCAACTTGGTCGCTTGGTTGTTAATAATGTTCGGGCACGATTATCTGTCATCCGTTCTTTGCTTTTCGATCTTCCATGGGGCACATCCGCGGGCTCCAAAAGTCGCTCAAAACCAGCCGTATTTCCGATCGACCTGGGGGCTGGGAATCGGATGTTTACTTCGATGCTGGACCGTTGGCAGTTGGCACTGGGCAGGCGGCCGGTGGGATATACAGCTACCGCCACAGTCTTCCTGCTCGACCGGGCCAAGCAAAAGATAGCCAAGGCCGACTCGGCGATCACTATGCATTCATAAAAACCACTTCGCCGAATAATGCTGGACAAGTATTCCGTATGACTCTCTCCCAGATTACTGCATCTGGCAACTTGCTCGTATGCCTGTCCGCCAATGCATAAGCGGATTCACGGCACAACGATCGGGTTCTCATCGGCACGTCGGTGCCGGGCACTACGCTGTTTGTAAATTCCTCTATCCACTTTATCCATCCATCGGCATACTGATCCAGTCTAAGCATTCTGCAAGGCTGGCCCCATGGGCACACACACCGCACGGCATAACAGCAAGGGGAGGTTTTCTCGATACGTAGTCGATACGGGTGATCCAACAGGCGGAGCAAACCCGTGTGTAGCGGGTTTACTATGACAATCCTGGATAAGTCGGATGATTCTCCTGAAAGCTTGACCCTGTCAACTTCCGCACTCGGTTATTGGGCCTGGCGGCGGATTGCTCGCATGGACAAGGGTCAATCATGGCGTCCGCCGCCTGAGGAGTTAAACTACTCAGCGCACTGTTAACTGACGATTGTAGACCTAGAAGCTGGATCTCGTCGTTATGGCTCATGGCGTGCGCCTATCTACGATTGGAAAGCAACTGAATCACTGAAGTCTGTGATAGCGGCGAGGCCTGATCGACTTTGACTTCATATTTGCGCCACTCGGTCATCGACCAGTTATCCCCGATAGGACTCATCAGTAACATGGCAAACTTAGTTCCTGTCTATGTAAAGTCAAACCACCGGCGGCCCTCTTGTAAGGTTATTACGGCTGATATTTAATGGGTTATTCATTATTATACTCCGCATGGCTCTACAAACTAGAGTTCATTTAGTTGAAAAGTTCTTTTCCTCTTGATCACTACATAGGTAAGATACACGTTTTTTGCGGGAGTGTGTCGTGACTCGTGACTCCATCTGATCCACTCCCCGACTCTGGATGCCAACCACGTCATAACGATGCGGACTGAAATTCCAATAGCGAATAAATTTTCGCCGGAGTTTACTTCAACGTGCTGCTTTCTAGCGTTACCTCAAGGTAATTCGATGGCGGCTAAGATATCGGCATGCAAAAGCCTTCGCAACATAGGCTTAGCTTAGGTATCAATGACTTCATGGTTTACTCAATCCACCTCAAAAGGCTATTCAGGCTCGAATTTTGAACATCTGAAAACTATTATACAGAAGTAGTAAGACAGCCTTGCGCAAGATCGGTAATATAATGCATACATGTCCACCAAGCGGGTAAATAAATACAAATGGGTATAGGGAGATCGTTGAAATCTCCAAATGATATGGTAAAGACGATGTTCAACAGGAACACATACGCTTCCATCGGCTAGGGGTTTCGCCATCTGACGACAACTCCTCTGATGTGTTTTCCGGATTCTTTTCAGCTTTCTCCTGACCATTATTTGTGCGCCGGCTCCCCTTTAGCAGGCCGTGGAATATGCCTTGGCGTTTACTTTCGCGATTGGAAAGGTTTGCCTCCGAATCCTTCTTCGATAATGCGCCAGTAGGGGGCTTCTTCAAAGAAAATCCCACATGACGAGTTGGCTTTGTTAGCTCCTGGTTATATTGATGGTGCTCCCGACGGGCTTCCACGACACGACGAACCAAAACTAGAGCATGTCAGAATGCGCAATGTACGGAGACATGGGTTCCATACGAGCAAATGTTTCTTCAATATTCACCATTTCCCGTGCACTTGTCTCCATGAATCCGCTGTTATGTTTTCGAGCATACTCTAGACCATCCTTGGCGCTGATGACCCGGTTGTCCTTGAGATCACATTTGTTACCCGCGACAAGCCTGACTGGTGCAGCCATCCCGACTTCCAAACCCCGAGCACTATTTCCAAGTTCATTTAATAATCGCAGATTATCCTCCGCTCGTTGATCGGTCTCCATCTCTATCATGTCCATGAAATAATCTAACGCGCTCAAACTGGACTCGCTGGTGATGTCGTAAACGAGGAGGAACGCATCGGACTTTAGATTGGATGCCGCCCATAAACCTCGATACTCTTCCTGACCCGCAGTATCAGTGATAGACAAGAAATATTGTTCGCCATCAATGGTGCGCGTGACCGAATACGAGTCCTCTAGCGGAGCGCGATGTGTATGAGAATCTGGTATCGAATATTTTGGGTGGATGAGTGTTTATTACCTATGGTAGGATCGTATCTAAATATGAATCGAGTTCGTTAGAATTGATTAACCATATGGAATTGAATCGGCTTACTCGTGGACCCATTCACTGCGGACCAGTCGCAGGGTGATAGAGGATTTTCCTATCGTCGGTTAATGACATGCACTGCTGACCGCTGTCATTGAGGAAGTGCATTTCCCAAAAAGGCCACGCAGACCGGATTGGGGATGTAAGATATAAGAATGTGGTACAACATACCGCATCCACCATCCCCGCAAATGGTGATCGAGATTTTGTTTGGGGCGTCTCCCATAATGTTTGTATGGGTCGACCGATATACAGCGGATTATTTTGTCTCGTCGAAATTGGGCTGATTACAAATGAAATATTAGAGCAACAGAACAATGGTGGGGTTACGATGTAGCTGCCACAAGTTCGTTGGAAGAAATCGCAGGACGATGGAATGATGGAGTTCGGGGAATGTTTTGGGTGCCTGGCTTGAAGAAAAGAACCAAACAGGGCGCGTGCTAAAAGGAGGAAGATAGCTCGACCAGCCGATATATTATCAACCCTGACAGCAAGGAGCGTAGCTGGAGGAAGATAACATCATGAATAACGAAAGGGGAAGAGGAGGCTGAGGGGAGGTTGTGGAACAAAGAAAGCTGTGCCCCCTTGGCTGTTTTGCAGCGATTATCGGGAAATTTGTGGTGGTGATAACGGCTGAGGATCGTCACCCTTCATAAATTGGGAAGATTGCAATCAGCATCGTTGCACACCTCGACGTAGAACATACAGAAAGAGGAGCTAATTTCGCAGGCAAATCGCCGGCTTATGCTATCCAAAAAGATCCTTGAGGCAAAATGAAGCTGCGCCCCATGCTACTTTGCGAGTTTGCGTGGACCATCCCTGGTCTGCGGCGCGAGGGATTCGGCTGCAGCTCAAGGCTCCAAGGCACCAACTTCAATGCGAGGTATTCGACATTTGGCCAATAACCCCGGTTCCTGGTTGAGAAGCTCGATCCAGATCTTCCTGGAGTCTGGACTCTGCTGGATTCCACGCCGATTTAAATTCAAAAAAACCTGGGGATTTGGACTCAGCCACGTGATTCCCCAGGAATGGAGCGTTGACTTTCTGCGGCCATCTTCGTCCTCGCATCTCCGGCCAATCCTTTGCCTTTCCCTTCCTTCATCGAACATTCGATCCTGGATTGATCACAATTGCTCTGTTCGCCGCTTGACACATCGCCCGCCTCTTCTCGCTCTCATTGGCAGAACCCAATCGTCCCACCCGCCATGGAGGCGGTGCTGATCGCTACTTGCTCCGTCATTGAACGACAAAACATGGACAACTTGAACTTCCTGTCTCCAGCTCGCGGTTAAAGCTCCCACGTTGATCGTGGACGGATTGAGCTAGTCCTTGACAGGTTTACTTGAATGCATGACTACCCTGCTCGCCTATTTCTGCGTATTTGACCCTTGAATTTGTCGGAATTTAGTGTGGGATACGCCCTCTTAATCTTCCCCGGGTGCGATTCTTTCTATGTTGGCAATTGCAAACCTTCATGCCACTGCTTTCCATCATCTTTGGTGAACCTGGGGCAGCTTCGTCGTGCCAAACTCTGGTCATTTTGCCTTCTGCGCTCGTCCATTGGTCCAGACAACTGGATCCGATCGATCGATCGATCGGATTCCTACCATGGCCAATCGAGGTATCGTTAACTTTGATGATATCTACTATGACGGACAGTACTCTGCACCCCAGCCAGAAGATCATGAAGTAAACAATAACGAGGCTCTGCATGCAAAAATGGCGCCCTTTGCTTCCTCAATTCCGGTAGAAAATTATGTTTATCCACCCCACAATCCCATGCTTGAGTATGACCCTGCAACAAATACCTCGATGCCAATGGGTTTAGGCCCGGGCGACGGGTTCCCTTACGATATCTCTACGCATCCGTCGTCTACTTTACCTTTGGGTCACAGACTAGATAACATTGCTTCCTTACAACCACGAGCTTCCAGACCGGAGAATATCTCCGCACATTCCACCACGCAATCTCGAGAATACACCACGAGCATGAGCTGGAACCAGCCTCATATTCCTAGTGGTATTACATCTTCAACTCAAAGTGCGCTTTCTCAGCCATGGGCAGCCACTCGCAACGTTGAGCCTTCAACGGACCAAGCTTCCCAAGCTCGGCAGCACCAAAATGTCCAGCGTCTTCCCCAGGCCTCGGTATCGGGGCCACCCCACCGGTTCATTCAACCAAAAACATTGTCAGGAAAGAGTAAGTAGTTATTCGGTACAAAAGGCCCTTCATTGGCTAATGGTGGGCTACTCAAAAGGCTATACTTTAGCTATCCCGAAATCAGAAACTACCCGAAAAAACACGCCATATCCTAATATCCATTCACGAAGTGGATTTGATATAATGGGTATTTTGGTAAGCCACTGTCCTTCCATGCCTGCTTCACCCATCACAGGATCTTGCCGGATCCTTCTCTGAAAGTGTTCGCCTGACTTATTTTCTAGGCCCGAGTGGTATCACGACACGACCCTAAAATCGACCTAGGTCCTGTCGATCTCTCATGCGCCTTTGTACTTTGTGACCTTACTTTAGAAGACCACCCGATTGTCTATGTTTCGAACGCGTTTGAACAGCTAACAGGATATACCGAAAGGGAGATTGTCGGGAAAAATTGTCGTTTTCTACAAAGTCCAAATGCTCAGGTTGAAAGGGGCGAGCCTCGAAAGTTTGTCGACTCATATACGGCTTTACGTTTACGCTACGCAATCGAGAAACTGTCGGAACTTCAAGTAAGCATCATCAATTACAGGAAAGGAGGACAGCCATTCATGAACCTGGTGACGATGATTCCAGTGCACTGGGATTCCAAGGACTACTTTGTGGGGTTTCAAGTCGATTTGGTCGAGCGGCCGGATGCTGTCACTAAGAGGAATCCCGGTTTGTTTGACCTTCATTTTAAGCCTTGAGCTAAACTAACCGGACTAGATGGTACTTACATGATCGATTATCACCGGAGCCAACTACCGAATTATGCTGTACCCTCGCCAGATATGTATCAGGATTACCGTGATCCAGCCACTCAGATTAGCCCAAGTCAAGTGTCTGCTATACTAGACAGCGTTGTTACTGGCCAACCGGTAGCCAGGGGTCATCTGCATCATATGCTAGTAGAGAACACTGGCGACGTCATCTTTGTTCTATCCTACGAAGGGGAATTCCTCTATCTGTCCCCCTCTTGCCGAACAATGCTAGAGTACAAATCAAGCGACCTCCTCGGCAAAACGCTATCCACAATCTGCCACCCGAGCGATATTGGGCCTGTCACTCGGGACTTGCGAGCCTGCACCTCTGATGACCCTATTAGCGTAATATATCGTATCCGGAGAAAGTATAGCGGATTCACCTGGTTTGAAAACCATGGAAAATGGCATATCACCGGAAAAGGCCGACAATTTATGGTCCTAGTCGGCAGAATCATCTCCGTATACTCGTCGATCCAACTCGCTGATCTTGAGCACGGCAGCCTAATGGAGAATGATCTCTGGGCCAAACTATCCTTGTCAGGGATCATCCTGTTCATGTCCTCAAAATCCCGCGCAGTCCTTGGCCGTTCACCCGACGATCTCATGGGCAAATGCATACAAGACATCCTCGTAAACGACAACTTACAGTCAGAACCTGGAATCCAGCAAGCGCTAGAATCTTCCCGTAACTACCAACAAACTACCATCACGCATCAAATCCGCCACCGAAAGGGCCATGCCTTGGCCACCCAGATAACTCTATACCCAGGAGACATGCCAGAAGATGACTCAAAACCCAACTTCCTCATCGCTCACCTTCGCTTCCCAAAATTCGTCCAACCACAACAAGAACCATCATTAAGTACAACGGACGACCGGATACGGAGCCAAAACAGAAGCCAAAACTCAGGTGATGCTAGGTCTGGAGATACACGCCAGCTGCAATCGGCCGAATCAACACTTCACCTGAGACCTCACCCCAACTTTCCGCACCCATTCACCACGTCCTTTGCAACACTAGCCGTGCCATCATCTCTTGTCAGTGAAACCAGCTCCGGCTCGACCTCTGCCGCTGCCGCCCATCTCTTCGAAGAATTAAATCCTACTAGAGGCTCAAGCTGGTATTTTGAGCTGCGCGAGTTGGAAAAGCAGAATCGTGGGTTAGTAGAGGAAGCCCAGCGCCTCCTTTCTAGGAGAAAGAAACGGAAGAGAAAACAGAGCTCTGCTGTCATCGAGAAAAGTTGTGTTATGTGTCAGACTAAGACGACGCCGGAGTGGCGACGGGGACCGAGTGGAAATAGGGATTTATGTAATAGTTGTGGATTGAGGTGGGCGAAGCAGATGAGAAATGCGGCGCAGCTGGAGAAACCAGTTGCCGTGGCATAGTTGATATTAAAGATGCAAGAATCCTTGGTGGGTGGTGTATACTACAACTTGTAATTTTAGGTATAGTCATCATGGTCATCATATCAAGCCTTCATTATGAATGACGATCCGTTAAGATAAGGTACATCAGCCGTCACAGCATCAACATTATGGATAAAGAAAGCCAGGGTATATAGGTCAGGTCGTACAAAAGAATAGGCGTGAAAAAAGAAAAAAAGCTCAACACCAGAAGTCCCGCTAAAAATGCATAACAATAGATGAATCGAGTGGAATGACCAAAACTCAAACTTCAATGTCAACGGTAATGCCCTCACCCTCACTCGAACTGTGCTCCTCGCCCTGATCTCTATATCCTTCATCCCCGGTGGTGGGGTCAGAGCCAGGTCCGTGGGCCCCATCATCAGCGGAAACCTCTCTTGAGATGCCCTTGCGGAGGCGTTGTCTGTCTAGCTGTGCGCGGAGCCGCTTATTCTCGGCATCACGCTCCTCAAGACGTCTTCTAGCTCCACTGCGATCCAAAAGGCGCGCTTCGCGTTCCCCTTTGAGTCTCTTTTCTAGTTCGTGCAGTCGTTTTATCCATACTTCTTGGTTACCCGGTTCTGATGATCTGTGCCGTGGACGCGCGACTGCGCCGGTGTTTTCAGCTAGCGCTGTTGATGTTGAAATCTGGGATGGCTGCGGGATGCCGGATCGAGCAATGCTCTTGGGAGACGAATCAGCAGTTGGATTGGCGCGGACTAACGGGCCACGTTCTGTTACATCGATGGTCGACGCTCGGGGTGAGCCTACCATATCGGCTGTGCCAGTGCCACGGCTACGCGGATGCGTCTGAAGGAGATTGAGCTCGGCTTTCAACAGTCGGTTCTCGCCGTGAAGTTTGGATAACTCAGGTGAGAGTCCGGTTTGGTTTCGAGTTTGCAATTGGGCGCGCATGTTCATTGTCGTCTCCTCCAACCTGTCCAGCTTTTTAATTCGCAAACCAAAGGCATGCTCAAGGGTTTGATATTGCTTTGTGAGATTCCGCTCAACATCCTTAACGCGGGATTTGAAGCCCGATATCACACTCTCGAGAGTTTTAACGGCGAGCAATAGGTTTCGACTAAATCCAGGCCAAAATAGAATATTCCCAATGACCTCCTGGCTTGGTAAGTTGCCGTTGATCAAGCTGTTAGAATGAGCCCAATCTGGTCCACACATGCCGGACAAGCGCTTCCAAATTGTCAGCAGCATGGAATTCCGCTCATTGAGCTGTTCCCGAAATTGTTGTTCGAGGCCGGTGAAACGCTTGCGGTCCTGGCTTCGTGCACTTTCTAACTCGGTGATACGAGAGTTGTTTTGTGTGATGGTCCGCGATGCTTGATGGTGGGATTTGAGTGCTTGATCGAATGATTGCTTGTCTGCACGACGAGCGTGGCGTTCACGGTCAAGGAGTTCGGCTAACTTGCGGGACTCCAGTCCATGACTTTCGAGGAGTGCATCGCGGTTTCGTAGCAGCGACTCCTTCTCGTCCAGCGTAGACCGCGTGCTCTCAAGCTCTAGAGCCGTAGATTCAAGTTCCTTCTGCAGCTTCGTAATGTTGGATATCAAGCTGGACCGGCTGCCGCTGATGTCGCCGAGTATTTCTCGCAGATTGTTCTCCAAATCAGTGAGGCGGTCCTTCCAGGTAGCCGTCTCGATCTCTTGCGCCGAGAGGCTCTTCTTCAGCTTGCGAGACTCTTCCTTCGCTGCAGAAGCCTCGCGGTTTAGTTCGTTCATAATCCGCTGAACCTCTTGCTTCTCTTTGCTTCCAACAACCTCGCGTTGGTGCCTTTCTTCGGCCAGGCGCTCTTCTAGTTCCCTCGTTTTATCCTTCTCACTCTGAAGGCTCATCTGATATGTCTTGAGTTCGGACTCTAGGTCTCCAATCTTAATCTTGTCGCCATCTTGTTCCTCTCGGAGGAATGCGATCTCATTGTGGCTCGACTCGATTTGGACTGAGAGGCGCTGGACCTTTGAATTTGCCTCGTACAAGCTTTTTTCTAAGGACTCCATCTCCCCATTGCATTCTTCAAGCTCCTGCTGCACGGCCTTGTACCGCTGTAAATTATTCTGTGCATCTTCTTCCAATCGAATAATTCCTTCGCTAGCCGAACGCATTTCTGCCTGCAGTGCCCTTAGGTTCTCATCCTGTGTTCGTAGGTCTTCCGTGAGGCGTTGGCACTCCTCGACCTTTTGATCCAGCTCGTCACCGATAGCGTCCAGCTCTTCTTGGGCTTCAGCTCTCAGATCCTGGAAGGCTGCATCCCTCTCATCGGCCATCTGCAATGCCTGATCACGTTCTTGCTGAATATTCTGTATTTCTTCTTCAGCTTGGTCTACATCAGCCTGGTAGGCTTTATCCAGTGCTTCAAGCTCCCTAGAATAATCGTCGACTTGTTGCCGGATAGCCTGGTTTTCCAGTTTCAGTGTCGAAACCTGGTCGCGTAGTTGCCCGTTGCGGACTTCCCAATCTTCGCGCTCTGCGTCGTCAACCGGAGACTGTCCGGTTTGGTCACTAAAGCGTGATGGTGGCCGTCCCTGAGCTCTAGAGGCAGACCGTTCTAATATGCTGTCGCCAGCAATGGATCGATCCCGACGTTGACCGAGCTTCAACTCCTCGATCTCCTGATATAAGCGTTCCTTCTCCCGGTTCCGGGATGTCAACATTGAAGTCTGGGCGCTGACCTCTCTCCGCAGCTCCGCATTTTCCTGCTTTAACAACTCATATTCCATTACAAGGGTTGAACTGGAAGAGCTGCCGGTTGCAGCATTGCGATGCATGTCCCTGTCAGAAGCGGCTGAATACGATACCATAGAGCCTCCACGGTCCCGGTTCCCAGTCCTCAAAGATGCTATCGGTGGTATGGAGAAGCTCGTCTCGTTCCTGCAGCGCATAAGTTCTTCCCGCAATCTCTTGTTCTCATCATCAGCCTGCTCGCGAGCTGCGGTTTCCGCCTCGAGCATGTCTTTCCACATATCCTGTAAACCGCATTAGTACAGATTCTCGAAGTTGGTGCGTCGCCAGCTCCATAACTTACCCTTTCCTCCCTTGCTCCGGAATCTGACCCAACAGGCCTCCCATCATTTAGTGATTTAACCATTTCGGCCAATCTCCGTTTCTCGCCTTCCCTCGCCATACTTTCAGATCTTAACCGCTCAATTTCAAGCTCGTATGCCTCGACCCGCTCCCGCAGGTATATCAATTCCTCATCATGAGCGTGATCACGGTCATCTTCGTCAGAGCCTTCAGGGTCGTGGTTCTTCATCGACTCTTTATCAGACTGCTGATCTTTGATCTGCTTCTCTAGGTCGCGTATCTTCCGTTTCAACCCTTGGTTATCCTTCTGTAATTTCAATTTATCAGATTTTAGCTCGACGTTTTCGGAGATCATCTCCTTGACTCCTTCCTCCGAACGACGGTTTAGAGCTTCATTGAGAAAATGTATTCGCATTTTCAGGTCAAAATTTTCTTTCGAAAGACGGTCAATTGTGCTGCTCTGCTCTTTCAGTGTCAATGATCGTCCACTGCGCGCGAAACCGGGGGTCATGCCAGGTCCTCGCTTGTCGGGTGACGGCCCCTGACCAAAGTCTTCGCGGTATTGCTTCACAAAAGCACTCGGGATTTGGACATCTTTAACTCGTTCCGTGATTACGGTATCAGTCGGAAACCCTTGGTCGCGAGGTTTAGCCTTGGGCGTCATTGGTCCAGAGGCTTCGTCAGTAGATTCTGATTGCGATTGTTGCTCTGATTGTTGTTGATGCGATGAAACGGGACGTGATTGCAAGCCCTCTTCCTCATCTAAAGTGTGAAGGCCGCTATCTGTAGTTCCACTCATGTCTCGTTTATTCATAATGTTCTCGTCACTGTATCCCGATATCCCAGACGCCATACTTCCCAAACTCACTGATCTAGCCAAGTTGTTGCGGCGAGACCCCACAGTCAGGTTGGGTGCGGCACCCCCGGATTGGAGCGCATAGTCCGCAGCACCTAAGGTTGCATCACTGCGAGTCCCTTCAGTAGCACCACTTGCCGCGGAAGAATACGAAAGCCGGTTCGCGGATTGACGACTGTTCAAATATTTAGGACGGCTACTCCTTCGGCTACTCGTGCGAGATGCGTTGTCCGCGTCGGTGGTAGTGGTGTCACTGAATATCCTAGAATGCGTTGCAGATTCGTTTCGGAAATCCTGCGCTGATTGTAAATATTGATCGGCGCTCTCTATTGAGGACTGGCCGACCGAATATTCCTGAGAAAGCTGACTGGGTTCCTGCTGACTCACTCCATCGACATTTTCATGCAACAAAGATTGATTCCGACTGCCCATTCGAGCTGCCGCCGCGGCAGCTGGGGACGACGGGATCGCTTCCAACATCGTTGTATTATCTCCGTATTGCTCCCCAGATACTGCTGGTGTGGCATCCAGATTCAATGTGCTATCTTCCGTGGGTCCGATGCCGGGGCTAGGAGGAATGGGAACACCGCTGTTTGTCGATGTTAGGTCGTGGCTAGAATCGTCTGGTGCCGCCCAGGATGGCTCTGCAAAATCTAACGCAGGCTCCTCATCCAACGCTCCAACCACATATGTATCGTCAGCGCCCGGGGTACGGTCCGCGGCAGCAACCTCAATAGTCGAAGGTTCTGGTAGAAAGCTAGACTCCATGTCCATCAGTTTCTTCTGCATCTCGTTCTCTTCCAGAAAGGTTTGGTTCTCCGCGCGGCCGTGGTCGCTGCGTTCTTCGAGACTGCTATCATCGTGATCGGGTAACGGAGGTAATGAATCGAGACTTAATTGTGTATCATCACGATCCTGTTGCTCATGGGCGCTATTATCTCTTTCATTGTCGTCGTAATTCATGCTGGGAGATGCGGCTTGCGGTGTGTTTTGACGATGATCATTCCCCCCGTTTGCGGTCGCATTCATTGTTTTTGGGGATAAATCCCACCGCGTGTCCTCCACCATGTAATCCAACGGATCGCAGAAGTCGTCGTCCGCGTCTAATGATGTGAGGTCGTTTTCCGAGTGGTGGGTAGGAGAAAGCGAGAAAAATGACGTCCGGCGCCCTCGGTTCGCGTTGTCGTCGGCCGCGTTGAGAGACGACGGATAAGTGGGACCGGTCGACATGGTGACGGAGCAGAAAGCGTCAGACAATCAATGCCCTATCTAGGCCCAAAAAGTTAGCCTGAGATCCCGCTGTTTCTAATTTCTCCACATTCTCTCAGGCTCTCAGCCATTCCGAATGCCGAATGGATGGCCGTGGTCTTACCCACTTGGCGCCTAGGACCTCGCGCGCTTTTCTGAAGGCTAAAAAGTAAACTGCAGCAAACAAGTTAATAGTTGTTTTACTGGCGATGAGTTGGGTCAAAGAAGATACTGTTGGCGTGCAGGGGCGAGGATGAAAAGAGGACAAGAGGCTGGCGATAAGGATGTTGTTGTTGTTGTTGTTGTTGTTGAGGAATTAATAAGAACCATGAAATCTGCCTGGTTGAGCCACGGTACCCGATTACTTCACCTACAGAAACAGCTCCACGACTGCTCGCTTGGAAAACTGGTCGAGTTGACAAGTCTACTGCATAAAAGGAAGGATGATTGGATATACGTATTTAGGTATATTTATAAAATAATGAATTATCTCATCTACATCACAATCAAGCTTCATTCCTCTTATCCACATAATACATATCGTCAAAGCCTGCAACCAAGACACAAAGCATAGACGAGGAAATCAGCTTGGCATAAAACGCCCAGAATCATAAAGTAGGAGCGTCCCGATCTTTTGAATGCACAACTGAACATGGCACGGTCGAGATACGGTTCTCGAAGGGTATAATACAAAAAAAAAAAAAATTCCGGCACTAGGCCATAAGCTGAGAGATCCGTTTATGGACAATAAATCATGTGTGGCTCTCACGAAAAAGCGAAAATTGAGAGCAAGACAAAAAAGAAAAATCACGACTCGGAAGGTTTGGTTTCATCTTCACGCCCAGCAAATATTTTGTTTTTCGCGTCAATTGCGTTCTGAAGGGAATCAATATAAGTGCGGAATTTCACAATCTCCCGTAGCAAATAAGATGACTTGCGTTCCCAGTTGGCCATGGCTTTTGCCGCATTCGGATGCCGTGGTGAAAAAGCAAGAACCATGGCAGGTCGAAGTTCGTTGTGTCGTTGCAGCTCGTCCTCCACGTTTTTGACGTATGTCTGCAAAGACTTCAACTGGTCTGCTTCTATAAGATTAGACGCCACCATACTTTGTTGTGGCGGACTCCAATCGCTAATATTTACACGATCTGCAGGTAACTTGGGTCGGACAACCTGCTGGTCGATGGAACTCCTAATGGAGCTTTGTATGCTAGGTCTTGGTCCAGATGAAGATGGTGGCGTTCTGTTTGATTCAGAATTGATCAACGCACAGTTGATAATGGCGTCACTCCATCCATATTCAATGTTACTTATTCCACCTATGAGAGGCTCCTTGGACAGTCTCGCGCTCCAGTAATTGGCGCTAGAAACGAATTCTCGCACAATTTCCGGTGTGCCCGCTTGGAAAAGGTGCACCGCTCCAGTTGGGAGACTCAAGGCCCAGACATGTGGCCGAGACTTTGAGTAACCTGGGGGTGGGAGCGCGCTGGCAATGGATTGGCGTAAGAGGAACTTCCATATCTCTTCAGCATTCTCTGTCCAGTTACCTCCACCCACTACAACGCCACCAGGGTGGCGTTGCTTTGCTTTTTGCCTGAGCGACTTGGATGCATTGAAGGAGAACAGACGCATCCAGCCTTGCTGAATAACTGCAAAACATTCATTCCAATTGCGCTCCTTCGCACGCTTATCAACCGAGTCCAAATGGTGCTTGTGCTTTAGGCTTCCCTCTTTAGCCCACGGGGCGCCAGCAAGCTCCAGTGTCTCATCTTCAAGAAGCTGACCAGTTCGTTCCGGATCCTCAGTGCTAGCAATCGAATTGGCAGAGTCCTCACGAATAATCGCCTGGCTAAGCGCATTCGCGAACCCGATAGACTGTTGGTAGTCTGCATGTGGATATCCTGATCCAAATGAGTCAACGGACGCCGATGTCAGCTTTCCTAGAGAGTACTTGCTCCAAGTACTGGACCCAGACGGACTCCACAGGGACGATTGATCATCTAAACTTGTTCGGCTAGATCCGAGAGTAGAAGGAGGATACAACCTGGCTCGTGAACGAGGTTTGGAAGACCACCGCGCGGTACCAAAACGAGAGTCAGCAGAACGGCCCCGCGGAAAGATATCGGAGCCACTTTTGCTGACAGTACTAGGGCTTCTGCGAAGACCTTGCGGGTTTGGACCAAGCATCGTACTCGACGCTGTCCGAGGCACGTCCTTCTCTGGTTGAGCACCGAGGAGTGGAAGTCTTTGTTTATGAATCGAGGAGTAAAAATCTCGAAGGACTATTTCAACTTGCTGCTCCCAGGCCTTCATTGTCCCATAAAATGGGTTATTGACGAGCGGGCCAACCTCGTTCTCAGCATCGTTTGCCATTTTACCTGCCAAATCCGTGCGGGACAAACGGTTTACCAATTTCCCGGAAGTATTAGTGGGTTTATCGGGCTTCTCTGTACCCGCCGTGTTGGGTTCTGTCTGGTCTGTAGGAAACGTTGCAGATCGAGAAGACGGAAGGCCTGAGTCTACATTCGAAGCGCTTGCTTTGCTGCCGAACTCATCTGGAGCAGCATCAAGGGCAACCCGTTGAATTGTAGGCATCGTATTGCGGACAAACTGGGCTTTAGTCATCTTTTGTTCGATATCCGCAAGATGCAAATCGGTGTTTAATAGCAGTAGTGAATAACAAATGGTGTGAACGACATCTGGATTACGTTAGCAGTTGACATTCCAAAAATACGTGAATGAGTAAAAACAAGAAGTCAACTCACCTGCCGCCTTGAAACCGTGACGAGGATTGCATTGGCACCACCGGGTAGAAAATGCATCCAAAACACGATCAACTTGCTGGGTCTCCCCCTTCAGCATTAAGCGGAGGCACAAACCGCGAAGCGCTGCGAGGATATTCATGTTGGACCAGTCAAACAGCTCCATATAAACCGCTCTAACCTTAGCACGGTCTGGGCCACCAAGCCAAGCAGCAGCTGGTTCATTTCCAACAAACTCATCCCGTCCACCGTACAGCCTCTGCGCTTGTTGTTTCTCTTCACCGCCATCTGTTTTTTGGGATGTATTCTCCGAGGGTTCGGCGTTGCCTTCAGTAGACTTCCACTCAGAACCTTGTGGGACAATAGGAGTATTGGCTGCGGTATGGTAATTGGAAATATCGGAGACCGAGGCATGGGGAGAATCCTTGCCAACAATTGGTGTGGACAATTTGCTAGGCGTATCAGAGTCATCGTTCCAAATAGTCGCGTCAAACATGTCCCTATCTTTCAACTCTTTGGTAGGGGTTGGAGCTGATTCATCATACGGGGTTTCAATAGCAGGAACCCCGGATTTAAGGGACGATCGCTCTGCGACAGGAGATAGCGAGGTCGGACGCAGATTGTCTAATGTTGTTAGTTTGTCAGCCGATATATCAGCCAACTGTCTTGTCTCCACAGTCTTCGCGTCACTGCTTTCCGACTGGTCATCCTTCGCACATCTAAGAGAGGAGCGTGGTGGGACTGGCGGTGTGGCTTCGGATTCACTTGTTTTAACGAGAGGATCTTCATCGCCGCTGCTAGTCCCGAGAAAAGATGTATCATGTGCGTTACCGACCGAGCTCGCAGGGTAGAGACTGTATTTAGCTTTTGGCCCACTGTGAATGCTTAGAGAGTTGCCCCTGTCCCTGCGGCTCTGCAAATTGTCAGGTTTCTTATTGTCTGGGTCATTGGCTGCAGTACTCCAATCTGAAGATTCCGTGGAGTAATCCACTGCAGGGGTGCTGTTATTAGGGGTGGTCTCAGCAAGATATGGATTCATAACCTTTCTCAAACTGCTGACTGGGCTAGGTTCCGGTTTCATTATTGTCGTCGCCTTGTTGCCCAGATTCTGGGGAGGGACGATTGGAGGTACACTCTCCGCCACCGACTTCTTTCGCCGGCGGAAGAAAGATGATTTCTTGTTCACCACCTGGGCTCCTTCACGCGGGACATGGGTACTGCTCGAATTGGTCTTCTGAACTTGTTTCCGGGGCTTTACGACGGGGCTAGCTGCATTCGTGTCCTTGAACTCGGACTCCTTAGATGGTGGGCAATCGGATACACTACCTTCAGACGATACAGTACCAGGACTCTTGGAGGATCCGAAAACACGACGAAAGAATCCGGGACGTTCCTTGACCGGTGTAGGTTCCGGAGG
Organism: Aspergillus puulaauensis; assembly: GCF_016861865.1. Lineage (NCBI taxonomy): Eukaryota > Fungi > Ascomycota > Eurotiomycetes > Eurotiales > Aspergillaceae > Aspergillus > Aspergillus puulaauensis. The sequence continues at coordinate 3,689,447 of NC_054859.1, forward strand.
AGCAGGGAACGTCGGTTTATTGAATGAGATCGTTGGACTCGGCGCTGGTGGGTCGAGAGATGCTGATATATTGGGCGGAGGCTCGAAGTCAGAGCCAGCCATAAGAGCGAAATCATGGTCTTGAGGTCTCATTGCTGACGTGCCGAGATTCTCCGGTCGATGTTTCCGGGACTGAGTGGTCCGCGAGGATTTAACGCTGTTCCTTCGCGATACTACTGGCGTACGCGAGGACTGAGTTTTTAGAGTCCCGCCAAATTCTTGGGCCGGCGGCTGGTATTTCCTTGGACCTGCGGGAACGCTGGGAGTAGGTGCGGCATCCATACCGTCATACGCCATTGGATCATAGTCCGAAGATGAACCTGGAAAGGCCATGAAGGGTTTCCTTGTCCCCAGATCAAAACTGGCTGATCGTCTCTCGCAAGTTGGCTCAATTTGACGTCCCGAGAGCATAGGGACGAAATCCAGGTTGGAAGATGTGCTTCCCTTGCTACTTTTCCTTCCCGCGCGAGTCCCGGGTGCGGTGGCACTAGTTCGGTAGTCAAATGTCTGCCCGTGGGAATCCCGGCTCCTAGTGCTCTCGAACCTTCTTACACCGGTGCGATAGTTTGAGCTGCTATTACTCCGACGTTCCCTCGAGTGTTGAGTTGCATACCGACTAGCACCGTCGTCATATCCGTGATCCACATCTGAAGAGAGGGAGGACGAAAAGGTATGACCTCGATACCGACGCGAGTCCTGGGATGCTCGAGTATACCTCGGTGATTCAAAAGCGGAATTGAACAGGCGGTAGTCATCCAACACCGAGGTCCCGGACGAGAATTGATCTAACGAAAGAAGCATGTTGTCAACAATTGAGGTGCGGGCGGCGTGCTGCGGGGACAATGATAAGTCATGAGGATCCCGCTCATCGGCAGAGTCATAACAATCGTTCGCATTATCATTGTAATCATCGAGGAAAGTCTCGCGAACGGATGGTCGCGGCTGTCGGTCTTTCTTGATCTTGTAGCTAGAAGGTCCCGGGGGAGTTCGGGGAGGAGAAATGGAGTCTGAATCGGGGTGCTGAGACATCGCGCGAACACTGCCCGATCGCATTGATCGACTCATGGCTAACAAGTGTTACGCTTCAAATGATTTCGGCATTGAATGCAGGCCGAAAGTTGCAGTTTCTGGGGTTCTACCACCAGAATGGAGTCGTAGAAATTATACAATATTCAGGGATTGGGCTCAATTATACCCTGGTAAAAAATCAAGCGGATGTTTGAAAAGCACAATCTAAGGGCGCTGCATCACCTCGACATGGCGTGAGGGGGCAAGAGGGTCCACGATGCACTGCAGTGTAATGCGTAAGGGGTAAATTGACGCTCGAGGGCTGCGACAAAGGGCGGAACGTGGCGATATTGAATCAATTGAAAGAGTCTGTCGTTCCTTTTTTTCTTTTTGTATGATCCAGTGCTTTCTCAACGGTCAGTAGCTGATGAGAGTAAAGTGACGGCTGGCAGGGGAAACACGAACCAAGGGAAGGGTGTGATTAAAGTCGGCTAAGAACCAGAGACGGCGGTGGATGTGCCACGGGGAGGGGCGTGGTTCCGTCAGGAACAGACGCCTTTCTGTGTCTGCCAGGGCTCAACGACAGCAGGTCAAGGAGAGAGATGTGTAAATGAGAAAAAGAGCGATCGGAATGACAACAGTGATGGTGGTGGAGAGAGTGGAGGACGATTGGGGGGGGGTTGGGTGGACCAAAAGAAGTAATATAAATTATGGGAGAATCCAATGCAACAGACGATAGTTCCTCTTAGCGTCTTAACCAGCTGGCACGACTAGACCAACCGCGGCCTAGACACCCAACAGTCAGGGGCAAAGTCGCTGCAACAAAGCATCGTCTGGCGTTCAGTGTTCGAGAATCTGCAAGGCTACGCAGCAGGATCTCGGTTGTTTCATCAGGGAATTTGCATGGAATAAATTATGAAGCTGAATCCATGGTGTCTGCCTCTTGAAATATTGGGTCTTGGAGACTTGAAGCCAAATGTTCGTACCAACTGAATTGAACATGACGAATTTGATTCTCGCCAGGATCACCCAGAGTTAATTGACCTGTCTTAACTCCATCCACTCTTAGAGCGCTTTTGGCTTTCTCGATTATTGCGTCGTCTGCTCCGTCTGTACTAATCCTTCGTCGGCCACCACTTTAGCACGCCAATCGGCCGCGGTCAAGATCTATCAGATGCTGGATTCTTCCATCAGCATGACTGGTAGTACTTGAAGAGTCTTCCAGCTATAAATCAAATGGGCAGGCCTTTTCGCCAAGTGCTCCATAAGACGGAGCGCAATCGAAACATGAGGGATCACATATAGAACTACCAGCATGCAGAGAATGAACGCCTAGGATTTATCCATGAGTCAATACTTCCAACTACTGGCCTCTTGAGAGTGTAGACAATCCCGAAGTAATATTATTTTCGCTGCTTGACCACTCAACTCGATTCGCATACGAGGGCAAAGCTTGTGTGCATAAACAAACATATCTTACGCACGTTTTAGGTATGTATGGATAAGACGGGAATACAATAACCCGAAACACCAACTGGCGGATGACATAACCCATTCTGACAACAGACAATCAACCAACTTCGCCTGTATATCGTTACTATCCCCAATTGTTACGTCTCGCTGTACATGAAACCTTCTTCCCTACCCAAATTCTACGCAAGGCGGACACGAGATGAATCCCCACATATCCGTCCCCCGTCAACATGGCAGCTCTCCCAACTTCGGCGGCTTACCCGCAAACCGCGGATCGACTATACGAATGCCGCGTTTCTTCAAGAGGTACCACTACGCCCAAGACACCAGAAGGTATCCTACTAAACGCTGCCTAACTCAGAATGTTTAAGTTTCCCCAGATGGACTTCGAGATGGCCATCTGGGAGATGACATCCCTACTAATCGCGCCAAAGAAGGTCTTTAAGTCAATATACTACCATGTACGTCCATCTTCCCTGCTTTCTAATGATGCCCTCTCGAGTACGATGCTAACAGAGAACTTTTCATAGAAACGTACGCCTTGACCCGGTTCAAAGTCGCTTGTAAACCCCACTAAACCCTGTTATAGAAACGAAAAACACATGGCACCGACCCGACCCGTCGTTCGCATATCTCCTATCCTTCTTCCTCCTGCTCACAGCTCTCGCCTGGGGTCTCGCATACGCCCCGTCCTTCGGGTCTATCATTCGTCTCTCTTTCCTGTTTATCTTCTTCCACTTCATAGGATCATCTCTCCTCGTCTCAACGATTGGCTATTTCGTCATTGGCCGTCTCTTCGGTCCAAACGGCGCCGCAGCATCAATAACAGGCCTACGCATTCGCGGACGGCGGCGTGGCGCGGCGCAGGGTCTCTTCACGCAACCTGGTGAAAAAGATCAGTTGGAGTTCGGATATTGTTTTGATGTGCGTTCCAAAACTCAGCCTCGGCCGCCGACACATACGCACCTCAACTTAAGAAGCAGAACCAAGATGAGAAAGCTAACAAATGTGAAAAATAAACAGGTATCGAACCGCGCGTTTTTCCCGCTCTACCTACACCTCTACGTCGTGCAATTCCTCCTGCTTCCGCTCCTCACACGTAGCCCGAGTAACTTGCTCGCCACCTTTTTAGGAAATACCCTTTATCTCTCTGCGCTTACGTATTATACGTATGTTACCTTTCTCGGCTATAACGCGCTTCCATTCTTGCATAACACAGAGCTTCTTCTACTACCGATCCTAGTCTTTGCGATCTTGTGGCTTGTTAGTCTTATTGCGGGGTGGGGCGTTGTCATGCAGGGACGGAGCGTAGAAGGGTTATTTTGGGGCGTATAACTGAAGAGGCTTCGAATTGGTGTTTACATACGTACATAGTTTCGTGTTGCAAAGTGGGCTGGCGCTGGTGCATGAAATGGTTGTTTATGCTTTGTTATGTCTTATTTGTTTCTACTTCAGCAGGTTACAGCAGGTGCATAGTACTTCGTCTCGTGAGCAAAAGAGGTTTCTGTATCTTTTTCTGTCCTCGTCAATATCTAGCCTGTCATAATATCCTCTATTGTCCACATATGGCAAAAAAAAAAAAAAAAAACAGTTTAGCCCAATCCCAGTAGAAACCGGACATTTCTATTTCTTTCCTCCCTTCCTCTTCGTCCCACCCCCCTTATTTAACTTCCTCTCCCTCTCCTCCGCCCTCTGCCTCGCAATCTCCTCCTTCTCCTCCTTCTCGGCCTCCTTCCTCAACCGCTCCGCTTCCCTTCTTTCCTTCACAATCGCTAACCGCGCTAAATCCGCCCTGGCTTCGTCTGTCTTCCCCTCCGCATGAAGCTTCATGTATCGCTCCCGCGCCTGCTGCGCTTCAATAGCCTCCCGTTCCCGGCGTGAAAGCTGGCTCTCCCCGCCTTCTTCATCTTCTGTTTTCTTGGGTTTAGATGTATAGTTCGGGTTAGCAGGGAGGCCAAGGCCATCGTCTTCGTCGCCTGAGTCTTCCCCTCCAGTCACTTCCTTGTCTTTCCCTTTGGTGACGTTACTTCGGGTATTATTGGAGGGTTGTGTCTCGGACTCGGAGTCGCTAGGCGGTAGGTCGCCGGGCTGTGCAGGGTCTTGAGCTCTGCGCGCTGCACCAGCGGCTTTCTTTGCCTTTGTGAGAGCACGGCGTTCTTCGCGCGTTAGTTCGGGATGCTCTTGTGCTAGGTCGTCACTGGGTAATTTGGATGAGCTGATGCTTGGTCCGGCTTCGTCGGAAGACTCGTCCGTCTCTTCTGTGGAGGATTCTTCTTCTTCTTCTTCTTCTTCGGAAGAGGACTCGGGGTCATCGGCGGGGTCCTATGTTCTCTTGTTAGTCGTTTTATCGAGTTGCCTTGTTGTTGCGTCTGCGAAAAATGAGGAAACATACGCGCCACATGCTAACGGGGTTCCCATCTTTGTCGACGGTCTGGATATCTCGGCTGAAGTGTTTTCCACCTAGGTACGCGAGGTCGTTAGCTGACTCTTGTTTCGCTGTCTATATGAGTGCGTTTAGAAAAAAAGAACATACCTCCCCGGTTTGGCTTAGAGAACTTTCCTCCACGACCACGGGGCGCCATCTTCTATTGCTGTATTGTTACGTAGGGTTTGGTGGGTATTCGAAGTGCGGAACGATCTCGACTCAACGTAGACTAGAAGCAAATATGTCTGCTGTAATTGTAGGGATGGTTGAGACTATAGCAGTGCGAAGTTAGTTTCTTTCATGCCAGGCATAAGCGGAGTTGAGCATGTGTCCATCTACCATCTTCGTCTTGGGCGGCTGCATGGAGGGGCAAAGGAAGTGGGGGAATCTTGCCTATTTTTTTCGTGGTGTTCGGCCTAAGCCAACGGAGCTGGGGTTTTCGTTGGCGAGTAGTTCAAGAAAATCTATGTGTAAAGCAGCGCGATAAAAAGGAAAGAAAATAAGACCTAAGTATGAGTCAAGGGTTGGCCTGTGAAAAGTGGTTTGGCGGTGTCAAGGTCAACCTCAGGGCTCGAGGCGGGGAAGTCGAGGTTCCGTTTATTTATTCACGCCTTCTTATAGGTTAGCCCGCAACGACGAATGATGCTTCAACAGATTATAATTATAATATATAAAAAATGAATTTTTGAGTATTCTTTTTATGCTCTCTCCCAAACAAACCCTCTCAACTTAGCGGTCCGAGCCGCAATCAAGTTCAGTGTCCCCGCTATTATCACAGTGCCCATGAACATTTGAGCGTACAAGTAATCTCCATCTCCTCGCTGGACCAGCGCCCCGGCAATAGGAGACCCAATTAGGGCCGCAACTCCCACTACGCTCATAATCATTCCCATTCGCGCCCCCATCTTTTTGAGGTCGGTTGTGAGGGTGCTCAATGTCGCCGGGAAGAGAGACTGGATTCCAGCTGCCGCAAGGCCGTAGAAGGCGGCAAAACCGTACACCCCGCTAATGCTGTGCACACCTGCCCAACAGAAGGCAATCAGGCCTGTAGCAAAGCTGAAGGGGATCAACATGTTCAGCGGGCCAGTATACAGATCGGCCATGGAGTTCGGAATGACACGACCTAAAAGGCCGATACCATTCATGAGTAAAAGGACATAGATCGATGTCTCCGTCGACACACCAATGATTTCGCGGCTGAAGCTTCCGATATAGAAAAAGCCAATGTATAGTCCCCAGAAGTTGAGAAACATGCCGATAGCGAAGAATGAGTAGGATGATTCTTTGAAAGCGGCCCATTCAACGAGCGGCCCATTTTTGCGCGGTGGCAGTCGTTGTCTCAGGAAGATTAAGCAGGGTGTCAGGGTTGCTAGTGATATGAAACCCAATGTCCGCATAGTCCATCCATATCCAATCTGCGGTAGTAGGCGCATAACAACAGCAGGAAAGACAAGCCCTCCAGTTGCAGATCCTGAGGCCACGATTCCAATGGCAACAGATCGGTTCTTGCTAAAGTACGTGGGTGTTAACGCAATGGTGGGACAAAACATCAGACCGCATCCAATGCCTTGTCCTACCCCCTGCGCAAGAAACAATTGCCAGTATTTGGTGCACAGCGAAGTCATGAAAATGCAGAAAAGTTCCAGCACTGCGCCCGTTGTCAGAATGACCTTGAAGTAGCCAGCATCGGTTGCCCGACCAGAGAACGTGCCAATAAAGAAAAGCAGGAAAATCTGGATGCTCCCAACCCAGGAAATATCTGACGGAGACCGTCCCAAGGTCTCAGTATAATACGTCTGAAAGACACCAAAACTGTTAATATACCCCCAGGTGTTGAAAATGACGAAATGTGCCAGTGCTACCTGTGACCAGGCAAGAAAACCACCATCCGGAGGAGGGCCGATATCTTTTCCCGATTCTCTGGTGCGGACAATTGACAGGGTTCTAGCTGCGAAAGCACCAACATGGCTCATGTTCGTCGGGGTTCTCGTCAGATCCTTGTCCTGGCTTTGATCAATCACTGACTCCACGTCCTCCGGTGAATTTCTCAAGGACCTGACATCGTCGCTCGAACTGCCCTCTACTGGCCTGGCAGTATTGGTTTTCTCGTTTATGGATGCTGAATAGCCGGGTTGGCCGACATCGGATTCTTCTACCGCCATTGCCTAATATGTGAACAAGAGTTGGGCAGCCTCAACAACGATTTAGGGTATTCAATTGGCGCAACGCTCGGACAAATACAACATTAATCCAGCGATATGGGATGGGCAAGAGGCTACCAACATGGAACGAATGACACTATCGATTGCAGTAAGCAACAATACAACAGACGCAAACGATAGAGACGTTGGAACATATAACGGTTGAGTTTGGAAAATTCGGGGAGAAGCTTCCAACCGCCAGGGCTTCAATTCTTTAGAGGTCAAACAGAGACAAGGCGACGAAGTGACTCAGAAGCCCGAAACAAGATTTGCGGGCACTTCCCTTCATCCATCCAGGTTTGTCATCGATGCGAAGAGAGCCTGTGGGACTAGCGGAAAAGCTTTCTTCTCCCGAATTTTGAGGGCGGGGGAGTGCGGGGCGTGGAAGACAAAAATTTCTTAAAAAGAAAGGACCGGCAACCTGGCGTGGAGACTGGGGACAGAGAGTCATATTGCTCGCACAGAAGACCGAAGCGAGTCCATACACACCTTAGTATACCTACCACTCGGCACGCCGGCACCGCTGGGGTGAAAGTTCCGCAAATGAGCTTGAGCCGGCTCCATGCTCGCGACGTTGAGTTCAGTCACCAGGGGCAGTAGTCACAACTCACTGAAGAATCTCCGGTGCTCCAGATTCCAGATGGTGCTCTAGGACTCGGAGTCTCTGGTGTACGTACCGGTACATTTGCCGCTCGTGGATTACTGAACTGAAAGCTGGAGCAGTGCTCGAAATTCCTCCTTTCTCATTCGCGAGAGGGGAGGACGTCCCAAAAATCAAATCGTTAATTCACAGGGCCGTCCCCACTTGATCCAAGTGTCATCTCTTGCTTTGCACATGAGCAAGAGCCAAGGAGGATAATCTGGCAAACAAGGGATAAATACTCGGTACGAACTACGAACAGAAGAAGCAGGCTCAGCACTGAGCAGCAACGTTGAAGATGCACGAAAATTCGACCACGTGGGAAAATTCTCCCACACAGGATAAGCATACCTAATCACGTGCACCCAGGAGATATGCAAAAGTCAGATTAAAATTTGTCTATTTGTCTAGAATATGCAGACAATTCTATACCCTCCTGTATATATATATATATATATATATGTTTAGCCCGGGGGGAATCAAGGAGCCAAAATAAGAAAAAGAAAAAGGCAATCTTTGCTGCAACGCGTTTAGAATATTCATCGTTTTAAACCTGAATCACGCCGGTCTATATGTTGTGCAGGACTTTTAATATTCCTGGCCGGAAGAACTGCTATTGAGCATGGTAACGGTTTCAATAACATCACTGGGTTCGAGGAGATGCCAACCCGCTTCAGTCTGTTTCGAACTTGCACCAACAGTGACAGTGTAAACGTGATGCGATGGTAGTTCAAACTTCTTCAAAGCACGGAACATGTCTGAGATGCATTAGCAACGATTAACTGTGATCCTCCTGGACAGCGAGTAGTAAGCAAAAGACGGCATACCTTCATCTGTAAAATCATCACCGGAACACAAGATAAACTCCGGTATTTTCCCATTCTCATATGCTTCCACCAACCGCGTCGCGATAAAACCCTTGTTCACAAATCTCGGTCGAACCTCGAGGTTGGCCTTCCCAGCCATCACTTCAACGTCCCAAGCTTTGGATACGTGCTCCTCCAGCTGCTTCCGACATTCTCGCGCCTGGAACGCACCATATTCAGGGTCCGCCCGTCGGTAGTGCCAGGTCAAAGCCACTTTCTTTCTCTCGATAAAAGACCCCTGAGTACGCTCCGTGAAGTGTTGATATATCTCCATGACTTCCCTCTGCCAGCCCATGTCAGTTGTTTCCGCTAGGTTTTTCCAAATATCTGATCGTGGCATTCGGATGAAGCAGCCATGCTCTGCACTTAGTCCCAGTTCAGGAATATGGCCCATCCATTCATCTAAAAACGCCTGGTCGCGTCCACTGATAATCCACACGGCATTTCGGGGATCTGCCGCCAGACTCTTGAGGGTCCGCAGAACGCGATCTGACGGTATAGCAGATTGGGGGTCCTTCACAATCGGTGTAAGGGTGCCATCATAGTCAAACATGAAGAGCCTCTTTCGAGCTTTGCGATATTGCTTCAAAAGTTTAGCCCTATCGAGGGCCGGGGTTGCCACGGATTGATCGAAGGAAGAAAGATTCGTGAGTAGACGAGAGATAAACTGGTTAGACCAGGCTGAAACTGTGTTTGTTGTGACGTGTTTGTATAGCTTTAGATGCTGTTCCTTTTTCTCAGCGGCAGGCACTGTCAGAGCTTTGTTTATCGCATCTGCGACCCCGATAGTGTCCCACGGGTTTATGTGAATCGCGCTAGATAATGCCCCCGCTGTTCCGGAAAACTCGGATAAAATGAGAGGGCTGTGGCCGTCCTGCTGGCAAATAATGTACTCCAAGCTTGTCGTATTCATGCCATCACGAACTGTCGTAATCAGTCCGACATCGGCCACCCGCAACAATGCAAAGTATTCATGTGGGGAGAGATATTGAGGATAATACTTAACCGGAGAGAAGCTCAACGATCCAAAACGGCCGTTAATTGTATCAACCAAATTCGAGATTCGGCTGGCAATCTTATGCTCCTCTTTCTCTTCCTCAACACTAGTTGGACTGGTGACCTGGATGAGCACAACCTTATCACGCCATTCAGGGAAGCGTTCGAGGAACGTTTCAAAAGCTTGGAGCTTTTGGGCGACACCACGGGCACTATCTAGGCGATCACGACCGACAATGATTTTCACCCCAGCGTATAGCTTACGTAGCCCTGCTACTGCATTTTCGGTGTCTACACTCTCAAATGCAGCCTTCTGTATTGTCTCCGCGTCGATACCGATGGGGAAGACATCCACGGCCACATGGGCACCATAAGCATCAACGCCAGCCGAGTTGGACTCAAAGCCTAAAACGCGAGTACAGCAGGACGAGAAATGCCGAGAGTAGGAGAATGTTTGGAACCCAATCATGTTTGCGCCAAGTACGCCGGTGAGTATTTCTTTCCGTTTGGCTAGACACCGCATAAATTCGCTGCTCGGAAACGGGGTGTGCAAGTAGAACCCAATGTAAACGTTCGGGATGTGCTGTCGTAAAATACTTGGGAGTAGAAATAGATGATAGTCGTGAATCCAAACGATATCACCCTCTTTGTATTCCCGGATTATACGATCCGCAAAAAGTCGATTCATCCTCACATAATCCGCCCACGAGTCCCGCTCGAATCTGCCGTCTGTGGGACCATGCTGTTTATAGTGTAAGAGGGCATAAAGTTCTTTCTCTGCGTAGCGTCTCCATCTGCTCTGATCCTCTAGATGAACCAAATTCTCCGGTACTTCAGATTCATCTGACAGCCAGACCGGTGCAATCTTGCCGTGGCGGGTTGAACTCAGCTGTTTTCCTAGTCGTTCTCTATCACTTCCATTCACTGTGAAGGACTCCGCCGCAGCATTATTAAATTGCAGCCTGCTCGCATCAAGGGACATTGGGGTTGACCACTTATTGAGAGCTCGCGAAGCGTTGTCAAGTGCGGCGGGCAATTTTGTGCCGTTATTGGGACGATTTGGCTGTAAAGGAGTGCTTTCCTTGTGCAGAGGCTCTACTTCTCCGGTCCATCCAACCAGCGTATGCGCCCAACCCGACTTATCAGAAGCCAAGTATGCAAATGAATCAAACAAGGCAGAAGATCCAGGGCGAGGTTTCAGTTCCTACAGCCACAGGTTGATTAGCATTTGGTTTCATTCTTCAACGACCAGGGGGGGAAGAACAAATCTTACCCAGTCTTCGCCCGCTCGGAAGTAAAGCTTGTGTGGGATGCAGAAAGCAACACTAATAATTCTACCGGTAAGGCTTAAACTCGAGTACTGTTGCTGAAAGTCGGTTGCTCGCATTGTGAGTACTTCCTTTAAGCTCAGTCGACGTAGCAGTTCACTCCCCGATTTCGCATGGTTAACTGCGTCAGGTGGCGTGTCTAACCCAGCGGTAACCGGAGCAGAGGCAGACGCCCCAGGTATATTTTGGGATGAGGCATCTGAAAATGAATCAAATCGAACTTCTCCTGGCCTCCCGTTGGGCTTTAAGACGGTGGGCTGTAACGGCATCACAGGCAAACAGATTATAAGATCTTCAATAGTGTATATACGACGGTGGATGAAGGCTCAGATAGGGTTGGCTCTCCTTGAAGATGATAACGAGCATCAGCCTTCCGCTCACTTGATATCCTTGATTGAGCGGATCTTTGTTCGTGCACTATTGCCCGGAGTGACGGTAGAGCTAGATAGCTTCCGGGCTATGTCATTAAAAAGTACGGATAAAGCTCAATGTGAAAAGAGGCGAGTACTCCGTACACGAATTCGGAGGACGAGGGGCACGAAGGTTATCGGAGGGGCAACGAGGCGGTGAGAAAGATTGGTTAAACGAAGCGATTGAGAAACTTGAGAAGTCGAGAGCTGTTTCGCAGCCAGAGAGGATGATGTTATATATGCACAATTCCTAGGCCTGATAACCGCTTCCTCGTGGCCTTCGAAACAAGCAGGAATTGACGAAGAAGGGTCGAGGGGGTCAACGGGTAATCGACGCAAAGGAAGCGCACCAACGCTGGTGAATTTGAAGTCGCCCGAGGAAGCGCAGCATGCAGAGCTCTAGAATTGAAGAATCACAGAAAGCCCATTATCCCGAGAGAACTCCGGCGTGGAAAGAAGCCAAATAATCCAAGTAATAATGGATGACAGTGAAAATCAGTGATGCGAAAGCGTTATTCTGGAATTGGGGGAGGAAGAATCCAGAATCTGGGACGCCGCGGGAGGAAGGGCGACGTCATTCATGCTCGCACGCCCTGGCCACGCTTTTCAGTCGGCCACGAACCATGAGTTTGCAGTACTTCGGGTTTCCCTAAACTAGGCTTCGAGGACAGAGTACATGGCTATATTTGGGCTCGTTTGAAATTGCGACTATGTTACCTAGTGCCTTAGGGCTGCCACAATCATGTGCACCCTTGTTGCAGTCCACGCCGGGTCGCATGCGGAGATACTTTAATTGGCCTCGCTTCCAAGGCATCGAGGCACCAAGACGCCTCTGGTTGGGAGCGTCCGGCGCACGTGATGTCGCGGACCGTTTTTCTAGCTGCGCCCAATCTCATACACCTCATCAAACCAAGTGCTCAACGGAGTTGACGATGCATCGGAGTCGATGCCATTTTTGACCGCGCGAAATACAATTGCAGAGCAATGCGCTTTCGCATAGCCAATCGCCTTCTATCCTCACCTACAGTTCCCCGCCGGAGCTTCCACAATGTCTCCGCCCAAGCGAAAGATCCCATGATATTCGAAAACAGCCTCGAGAAAACCCTCGAAGAGCACCGATCGGTAAACCGAGCATGCTTGATACGCAAGGTCGTTTCTGGGCCTGATTCACACAGACGGACTCGCCTTGCTTCCCGAGATAAATCGCCCAAATCAGTGTCGTCCAAGTCACCAGTACGGCGCGAATCGCAAAGCCAACTATTGGCGACAGCTACACAATCGCCTACCCTCCAAAATGGTGAAAAGTCGCATGGTCTAACCGATGAGGAGCTGATCACGGCTCTGCCCTTCCATTCGCCAATGAGATTGAAATTGGGGAAAGGGCAAGCAAAGCAACGTCCATGGCTTTCTCAACTGGACCCAAATCAGCGTTTTTTGAGCGGCGTCTCGCAACTTGATGCGGAGCTTCGAGCTCTGGAAAAATACTTAACTCCAACCATGCAGGAAGTAGAAGTGGCGGATCAGGTTACATCTGAGATCACCGACATCATTTCAAACCCAGCGCGCTATACGCCCCCCAGCATTATACGCACGGGGTTCGAGATGAGCCATTCTGATTTAAAACTCATGATCTCAGTTCCAGGTGCGGATCGACACGAGATGCTTCGCAACTATACCAGGCTCCTTAAGGTCGCCTGGCGTGCTCTTGGTGAATGTCCTAAATACGAACTACGACGCACTCTTGGGTCGCCAGTCACTCGTGTGGTCGTTCACAAGCCCACCGGACTCTCGTTCCGCTTGCACTGCGCCGATGCTGAGCCCGCATACATTGAACGTATCCGATATTTCCACTCGCAATATCCGGAGCTTCGTTGCATATACATCGCCACACAATTGATCCTAACTACCGCAGGCGCTTTTGGTAGCCGCAGGAGCTCGATAAGCCGCGAGGGCCTACAAATGCTCATCGCGGCCTTCCTCAAAATGTCCGATGGTCGCTTTCGCAGTAGTGCCAGTTGCGGTGAATCATTCCTCGCGTTCTTGCACCTTTTCGGTACTGAAATAGACCTTTTAACAACTGGTGTTACAGTCGATCCCCCTGGCTTCTTCGACGCCCGCTCGGTGGAGGAAGCATGGCACGCGAACGAGCCTAAAGACCGCCCACCTTACCTCCTCGGGCAACGCTCACTCATCAGATCGAAGAAATACACCAAGAAAAAGCGTAGCAGATTTGTTAATACGGGCTTATTATTGCAAGATCCAACGGATTACATGCAAAACCTCGGTCACACCCAGTCACGAACACCATTCATACAACATGTTTTGGCAACGACATATGAAAACTTAGAATTAGCCCTAAAAAACTGGAACCCGGCTCATCATCTTACACAGAAGACGAGCGTCCTGGATAAGGTTTTACACGTGAGTTTTGAGGAATTCGAGTCGCGGAGGGCGTCTATACTTGCCGCTAGCACTGCTTCAAACAAAACATAACTCAACTCTAAATACATACTATAGAATTTTCCTTGGTAGATCATACTCTTCAAAAATGAAGAGGGACAGTTTCAATTCGGATTCTGAAGGAAATCTCGGCAGAGAGTACTGTTTTTTCTTTCTCAATCTACACTTGCGTGTCGGTTGGTATGCCGGGTAGCCAGATTCAATTCATCAGGTTCTCCCAAAGCAGATTTTTTCCCTTTCATACTCTACTCTATTTCCTCAATTATACTACGAATATCTAATATCATACATAGAGTAGATGGGATGTATTTAAATTATGCCTCTAAAAATCACGTTCTTTTTTCTAAACTGACTATCAGAACAGAACACCTGGTAAGGCTGAGTGCTGGAAACTAGTAATGCATCTGTATGGGAAAGAGGAAGAAGAGAACGCCCGCTTGCCATGAGGGGTGCAATTAATGCACACAGTCGACTACGCCTGCGTATCTGGGGAAAGAATTATACAAACAATAGTACCAACGGTGGAGAAAAGGCACAGGGTTGCGAGAATCGCTCCAATATTCAAACGAAATTAATAACGACATTTGAAAAGTGCTGTGTCTAGGAAACGAGGCCAGATAAGAACTAGCAGGCTATACAGGTAATGAACGAAAATTCCCGATGAATAGTATATTAGTTGCTAATTTCAATGTTAGTCGATGCATCAAAGCTCTCTCGGTACTTGTTAACTTACTAAATTTCCAGAGGAGAGATTTGGTCGAGGGTGTAAAGCCAGTTCCCACCCTGTTCTTCTTTCTCAAGCCTGAGACTGTTAGTATGCTCTTTTTTTGCCCCTTCAGATGGGATAAGAAAGGTGGTGGGACATACCAATCATAAGGCCAGAGGATGAGATGCCCCTGAACCTGATTGAGGAGATCTTCAGCTCTTTGTTTGTCCATGACTTCGTCGGTCGTGAAATCTCTCTTTGACCCCAGTGTTGTGGCCCTGCGTCTACGACGTCGCGAGTGATTGGTGGCATTCCGATTCAACGCTTCCGAATAGTCGACTTGGGGCGCCTCTGAACGCTGTCTTTCAAGATCATCTCCAGACGAAATGTTGTCTTCATGCCGTTCAGTGCCGGTTCCAGACACGTCTACCGGCTTCAAAGTAGCCTTCTCGTTCAATGGTGATGCGGTTCCATGGTTGACCAGATCGGACTGTAGTCGATCGTTTGAATTTGGTCTGTCTGACTTCTCGTCTGTCGGGGTCTGGTTCTTCTGTTCTGTAGAGTGGCTCCCCGTGCGGTGTAAGGCCAATGCGATGTTCGGCTTAAGTTGGTTTGGCCAGGTAGTACCTGTACCGGGGGGGCCTGTCTGGCGTTGATGATTCGGGTTGAAAGCCTTCGCGGTGTGATGGCTTTGCATCTCTGCAAATCGCTCCCCATATGCGGTATACTCCTTGTATTCTTTCCAAGATCTGACTTCACTATCAGGCATACAACGGAAAACGTTTCGGAAAATTTTAGTATTCTTTTCCGCCACAGCTTGCCAAGTATCCAAGTAGAACACATCGACCACGGGGTCCCTCATGCAGTCTTTGTCAACGAAGATATGCTTCACGTCCGGACCAAGAGGGGACAAAACCGGCGACGAGAACCTCAATGTATCAAACTTCTCCTTAGGCATTGCCGAGGGTAAGCTCTCGTCTTGCGGAACCGCTAGGGATGGATTTTGGACCGGCATTCCTTCCACGACTGGAGCGGTACCACCATCTTCGGGCGCCATGGTAGGTTGCGTTGCAATTGGGTCTTGGCTGACTGGGCTATTATTCTGTTGCGAGTTCTTTCGTGGTGGAGGATTTGGTCGCTGAACGGTGCCCTTGCCTTCACTAGCAATTGGGGAAACTAACACTTCTCGTCTGTTATTGAAAATTTCCGTATCCCGGGAGTTTCCCAGCCCATTCTCCTCTGCAACGCGAAGGTTGTCGGCACCGAGCCCCTCCACATCCTTCCTATGGTCATTATTAGAAATTACCCTCGTGTCCGTCGTGAGCTTTCTGTTCGACTTGAGGTTCGGGTTGTTACCCTGTTCCCAGTCGACGTCGTGATTAAAGCTGTGTAGGTCCTCAGAACGAGACAAGAACTCATCCTGGATGCGATGGCGGCGCTCGATCATATCCCTTTCGTCTTGTTTCTCTAACATCAAAGACTCTGAATCAAGCTTGGCTTTTCGAAGCGGCTTGGGCTCCTCTTCATCGATCTGGATCTTTCGCAATTCTTCCTCTGTAGCTAAGGAATGCTCCATTAACTCATCGACATCAATCCCAAGATGCTCTCTCATAAGACGCATGCGGAGTGTGTGCGGAAATCGCCCGACAAGATAAGGCCGGCCATTCATAGTGGACCATATCATGTCCGTATCACGCACTACCGAAGCAACCTCTGAGTCTCGCGACCCCAGCATAGATCTCTCGTTGATATTTGCGGATCCAATGATGGCCGCTCGGTCATCCACGATCATACACTTGGCATGAATGTAAAGTTGCTCCGTGACAAGCTGTTTCTGAGGACCGATCTTACCCCATGCTCGGAGACTGAAGAACTGAATGTAATCCTCCGGCTCAATCCCTAGGGCGCGCAGCCGCCCAAAAATGGACGTCTCTCCGCGGCAGATACTGCGGTACTGGCACATCATAATCAAACGAACACTTGTTCCGCCCTCACTATCCACCGTGTTTTGGAAACCTGGTATCAGCGGAATGACAATGACAGCACGCCACGCCTCCTTATTCTTTGCAGCTCTGGTAATCCGCTCTACTAGTGCATCACCAATCAAATTCTCAATCTTCCGGCCATCAATCTCGCAAGTACTGACGAAAAACTGGTTTTCGATATAAACGAAATGCTCCGATTCTTCGATCAGCTTCACATAGGCGTTCATGATGCTGTGCTCCGTGACCTCTGGAGTTCCCGTAGACCATACACTACTGGAGCGCAAGATCTGGACCTCACAGGTTCCGTCAAGACCAAGCGCTTCCAGATCCGCGGCCTCGAAATCTGGTGGAGGTAACAGAAATGGGGTCGGGCGTGTTGGTTTTCGTTGTCGCAGGATATAATTCCAACGTTGGACAAAATGTCGGGTAAGGTCCCTCGCTGGCTGGCCAACTACATGCATAGAGATGTCATGCCAAGGCATCCTCGGTACAATATTGCGATCATACATTTCCTCGTAGGGCTTGTCCAAGTCGTAGAAGTCCTGTATCCGAGGATTCGAGTAGTCCTTGCCGGGCCAGAGTTGGCTGTTGTCTGTATCTTTATGACCACCAGGAGTCTCAAAACCGGTTGGTTTATCGTCAGTCAGAAGATGCTGCGGTGTGTCCCATCGTCCAAAACACAAATCAATTCCTCCAACGAAGGCCAGGGTGTGATCAATGAGACAAAGCTTTTCGTGGTGCGCCCAGAAAAAGGTGTTCTGCCGGAATTGATTGGGGGAGCGTTGGACAAAAACGTTCGGGTGCAGATCAAGCAAGGAGAATTTAGAGTATTCCGAATCGATTGGAATGGCGGAGTTGATATTGCGATACATGATGACAAAAATTTTCACACCCTCGCGGGCCTTCCGCTGAAGAAGACGATCAAGACGCCATTTCTGGCTAATCGCAGCTGGTCGCCGCATATACAGTTCGGGGCTGAGCCACCAGTCATGAATATAAATGACATCCTTGGCTTGGTTAATCGCTCTAGATACAACCCACATATGGTCACGCCCGTCTACCAGCCATTGAGCGAAACAGCGTTGACGGACTGGAGCGAAGCTATCGAAACGGTTCGGCTTTCCCCATGGAGTACTGTCGACCATAAATTTGATAGAATCCTCGAATTGGTGAAGTTGGCGCTCGTTCCTCGCCAGCAGTCTTAGTTTGCGCTCAGAATTCTCGAGTCTCAGGGTGTGGTGTTGCGGGTGTCTTGCTGATTCTGTCGCAGATTTCGCAAGTTCTTTTGCTTTCTGATGCCGCAGGCCGACCTTCTGGGACTGGAGCTTGAAGAACGGGTCAACCAAGAACACATCGTAGATATTCATCTCTTCAGGTGAGTCAACACAGACAAGATAACTGTGTCGGACGAGGAACCATTTAGGAGAATGCCGCCTCTTTATCATCCCCGGGGTGAAGGCTCGTCGAAAATCGAGCCCCTTGGAGGATTGAATCATGAGGTACCCTTCCTTGCCGTGGTAACTGCCCTCAGCTGCAAGACGTACTCCCAAGGCAGAGAGTTCTAGGAACTTGCACAAACGGTTACTATCAGGCTTAAAAATCAAGAATCGAATCAGCTTTTGAAGGTAGGCTTCCAACTTCTTCCGCTGTCTCTCCGGGTAAGTGTCCCTCTTAGTCGATGATGGTCCGCCCTCCCCGGCAGCTCCTGCTCCGGCATCTCCCTCAGCTCCCGTTAAGCTTGACATTCTTCGAGTTATACCAACTGAAGATCGCCGTCGCCCATGGGATTGATGCTGCTGCTTTCTTCCAGGCCTTTCATTGCCACTTGTGGCATCGGCGGCGGTTTCATAGCCACCCTCATCCTCCTCTTCTTCTCCCTCGCTCTCCAACCCGCGGACGCCTCGTAGGTATGGAAATGCACTCCGGGGAAAACGCGGTAGGCTTTGGCCACTTTCAGTGTTCCGTAATTGGATGTACTTCTGCGTTCCAAAATGGAGCTTATATTTCAAATGCAAATTCGCAAAGTCACGCAGCGTTCGATGTATAATCCATTTCATGCGTGTCATGCCGCTCCCATATTCTAACTCAATTCGAAAGACGAGGTGACGATCTCCTGAGTGAGAGACGATCTTACTATCCGTAACCCGAACTTTGAGCTGTTCGAGAAGAATAGGAATACGTTTGCTTCCATGCTCGTCTCGTTGAAACATACTGGCTAGAAGCAAGGCAGCCGGAATACCGGAGGCCAGCTCAGCCAGCAATTCTGCTGATTTGGCATGGTCAACAGTGTTATCGACCCTGCGTCCACGCTGTCCGATAAGCTTTAACCCGGCCTTGATCTGTCGCCATTTTTGGGCACTCAAGCTTGAGCCACGCTCAGGCCGGTGGCGCCTCCAGGGCGGGGCCAGCCCTTCCCCAGTTTCTGGCGGGCCTCCTAAGCCAGTTATACGTCGAAGGTTGCTTGGTCGTTTATCTTCCTGGTTTGTCTGGTTTTCGGGCTGCCGTCCACCATACGTTAAACCACGCGAGTTCGTAAGCCAGGTGCTTCGTCGTCTCCACGCAGCATCCCTACTTAGACGGTCGCGGCCCTCGTCTTCGGAGACACCTTCGCGCTGCTGATGTAGATCGTTCGCACTCTCTCTTCTCTGAAAGAAGCTAGGTCGATAGTTCTCAAACGGTGCAAATGATCCATGGAGATTGAAGGACGGCCGGCTCGCTTTTGGCGTGTTTGGCTCGGTTTGTGGTGCAGAGTCATTCTCCTGCCCTCGGCGAAATCGTCGCTTCTTTCGTGGTTCACGCGGTCGCTGCTCACCTGCGCTTTCTTCCGCATCGGCATCTATATCGCTTCCTTCTTCCTCTAATGTATTAGGGAAACGGAACTCCCCCCTCTCGGACCCTGGGGTGGACAGATCATGATTGGCAAAACGAGCGTCCCCAATTGTTGCATTACTGGATGAGCGGACGTGGGATGTAAACGTTGGAGTGGCAGCAAATGCTTTCAGCTTGGTAAAAAGTGATTGTCTTCCTCGCCCTGGGTCGGTATCGTCGCCTGCGACGGAAGGAGGTCGAGAATGCGAGGTCTCCACGGAAGGCTCCATTTCAGAATTCTGCCGCGAGAATTGTACGCTTGCACGGGGGGGTGATGCAATGGAGGCTGGAACTGAATTCGGTGCCTTCTGGTTAATACCTTGTCTATTGGCACTCTCAACAGATCCGTTCGGTCGTCGGAAGCTTAACGTAGTGTGGGTTGCTGCATCCAATGGTTCTGAGACCCCGCTTACAGCACCAGCGTGGGATTTTCCCTTGCTGAAATAAGAATTCTCTTCATCATATATGATTCCGCCGTTGCTAGCTTGCTCTTCTGTCGTATTGTGCTTGGTTTCGGTCTGGAAGGGAAAGGGGGAGGACAGTTTCGGGGCGTAAGATGTCGGCATCTGCTGTGTCCGATTCGTATAGAATCGATCTGAATTAGGCTCAGTGTCCCTCGCCTCCGAAGCATTCGTCGGAGCATCAGCCATGATAGCTTGTGCAGAGTAAGGAGGGCCGGTCCAGGTGGTTGCAGGAGGTAGCGGGTCAAAGGAAAGCCCGGAGGATTGAGAGTGGTCAAAACGCGGCTCGCAGTCCACACATAGTTCTTGGTCGTAGCAGGTGCGAATTTAAGTAAACAACTTCAAAACCAGGCTGTTCAAAAATCTGGCTGATCAACTCAGTCAGGGCGGAGGATGGTCTGGAGGTCCGGAGGACAAACAACCATGGAGGGAACAACGATGCCGAGCCGCAGTGGAGCTGGCCCCATCAATTTCAGAGCACTGCGCCGTTGGTCCATGGTGCGTCGCCCTGGGAAAGGGGCATTCAATTTTTTCCAACATTTGTCCAACTATCGGCGAAAACACTGGATCCTGCTGTTCTAGACCAGGAAATATGTATCGTAACTTGCTAAATATATAGAGTTAAGTGAGTTGGTTATTTATGGAGCATCTTCAACTGGTATTCTTGTCTCATTCCTATTCTCGTTCCAGTCATTCAGTTGGGAATCTCATGACAATGCAATATCCTTAGAGAGATTGATAGGCCGACCTTTAACGGATATGAATGCATCCATATTATAGTCCTACGAAATACACAGCAGAAAGTGGGTGGATATATATAGTTATATATAACGTGACTACTATGCGATTAGTTTCTCGTCTAGGTAGTGCCTAGATTTTAGACGACCTCACGGATGCCTCCAGCTCATCTTTACCAGAAGCAAGCGCATCCCCAATGAATCTAACGGCCTCACCAACCATCTTCGGCGTAACTTCGTGCCCCGCGTTCTGATCAATGATATCCTCAAGGGTAACAACTCCATCGGCGAACCAGCCACTAGGCCCAACCGCCAGCTTAAGCCAAGTCAAGAACGTTTCTCCTTTACTGTACGGTACCAGCTTGTCTACACCTCCGGATAGATTGAGGATCTTCTTCCCCGCTAAACAACGCGTTAGAAGCGGCCGCAGAGTTGTTTTCTGGGCCTCCGTGGGCTCTGGGATCGGAGCGCTGCGAATGGGCTCCGCTTCCGGGCCAAGGTTTAGATGGGATAGGAATAAACCGGCAGGATCCCATTTGCAGACAGTCTCTAAGAGGGTGGTTGGGAAGTCTTCTGATCCTAGGAACTGTGCGCCAGGTGGGGTTGTGCTTGTGTATGACGGGAGTTTGGAGAGGCGAGCCCGATCGGCCATAACGTTTGCGTAGTCAGGGCAGCCAATGATTACAACGCCAGCGGTGATGCGAGGTTCGTGCAGGATACAGCTCCAGGCTGCATGCCCGCCGAGAGAGACGCCCAGGACAAGATTCTCGGTGATTCGACGGTCCGATTTAGGGAAAACAAATGCCGGGAGATAGTCAATCAATAAGGAGGTATCTCGCGCGGTGCCCTCTAACTCGCTTCATTAGTTTTTAGATGTATTGTTTAGGTTGAAGCCACAGAAATCTTGAGGACAACTCACGGAAGATGGAAAACATATCCTGGGCATGTCGCGGGTTTCCCTGCCTCCAAGCCTCATTGCAAAGGGGATCAATCAATCTTGTGCCGTGATTTCTCTGATCAAAGGCCACTGCAATCAACCCTTTTACCGACTTTCCAGAGCCCGCACGACCATCTTGGATCCGCTTGTTCCAGTCTTTGATGACGGCGGTAGCAATGGGGACCATGCGTTCTTGAGTTGCAAGTCGCGGGTGCAAAAGCCAGAGGCATGCAATCTCCGACGCCTGAGGTGGAAGTTCATCAAGTCCGAACACAGCCGTTTGGATCCCCGCGACGGGGAATATCTTTCGTGAGATGTTGGTCTCGCGATAGCGGGGTTCGGTTTCTAACGTTTTTAGCGGATCTGTCATTGTATTCTACTCGGCCCTGGAGGCGGGGATAGCCAAATAGACAAAAGGAATCAAATATGATAGATGGTTAATCTTGTAGTACGTTGCAACTTACCAGCCATTTTTATAGTTGGAGAATTGGGGTCGCGATAGTGCGGATGCTGGACCGAGCTTTTTGATGCTTCTGCCGAGGATAAATGGACCTCCCGGTCGAGGAATGCATTGGGGTACGTAATTCTATCAAGTATTATGATATACTCAGTAGTAATTGCTTATTTTCCGAGAATATTCACAATTTCGCCTCTCCCTGGATAAAATAAAAAACTATGCCTGAGGACCCGAGATATAGAAATGTGATGGCCATCTCGTTCAACCTGCTATGCATACTGCTAGGCTTCTTTGCGTCGAGCCCGAGTCTACGCTTGTGGTCTCAGTTTGCAAAGCCCGAAGATGGCGCGGAGACTGTCGCCACTAAGAAAAGGGATTCCTCCTTATGGTATTTTATTGTTAAATGTGATCGTTAAGGGCGTCCGGAGGCCAACTATGCTCATCACAAACACAAAGAAGAAAAACTGAACCCTTGTTTTGTAGATACACGGATCCATAAGTTCGATCCGCGGCTCCCATAGTCGAGGTCTCTTCTGACGCCCGTCTATTTACGCCGGCCCTTTATCAGCGCAGCACCTGCTCCAGCTTTTGCGTTGCGCCTCCAAGACAAAGAAAAACGTTCCCCTTCACCGTTCATCTAAGCAACCAACTCAATAACGCCACCAGCCTCCTTGATCTTCTGCTCAGCATCACGGCTGACGTAGCGGGCACGAACAACGATAGGGACTTCAGGGAGACGGCCCTTGCCGAGGACCTTGGAGTAGCCGAGAGAAAGGAGATCGATGACGGGAGCAGTGTCGGTCTTCTTGCCGCTCACGTAGGCCTCGCGCTGCTCAGCGGGGACGAGGGACCACAGCTATTGAAACAAAAAACCATCAGCCTTGAAAACCCCAGCTTCGTTTTTTCGTAGGACTATGTCCAAGATCCCAACATTTCGGAGGCAGATCCCTCATAGGCCTTTTCGAGGTTGCGACGGGCCTTCTCTAGTACTTCAATCCGCACGTGGAAATTCGTAACGTACCTTGTCGAGGTTGATTGTGGGCTTCCAGAACTGCTGCTGGGTCTTGTGGAAGTACCTCATGCCGACCTTACCGAAGTAACCGGGGTGGTACTTGTCGAGGTTGGTGCGGTGGTGGTGTTGACCACCGGCCATACCACGACCACCGGGATGCTTACGGTGCTTTCCGATACGACCGTAACCGGCGGAAACATGACCGCGGCTATAAAAACGATACATGTCAGTCTCTTATCCATTCCGTTGATGGTGTTGGTAATTTCGGCCGTGGCTTGTCGCCAATCTTCTTCGATTCCTTCAGCAGGGCATATTTTGTCGACCAATTCGAGTGGGAAAATAGGGGAATAGAGAGTTTGCGACGCACCTCTTTCTTGTCTTAGTGAGACGGGTAGGCATCTTGTCGAGGGTGCTGTGTTCGACAAGTGTTGGCGATGGGGATGCGATCGGAGTCTTCTTCTGGCTCGGAGGTTGAATTCAAGGCTGGTCTCCGGCTAGAGTGTGCGCTAACCCGCTTGTTTGCCCTAAAAAAGGGTGAGCCCTAGAATATCTTGGCATATTGAGACCACGTGATTTATTTTCATCTGTCCGCCAATGATTTTAGGTTTAAATAAAGAGGCCGTCTGGGGAATTACGTGAATGCAGAAATTATAGTAAATTAATTATATCATAATGCTCTCTTTTTTCATCTCATTTTGTTGTAGAAAAATCGAGCAAGGGCTCCCAAGGTTGCCCCCGCCGGCAAATTAGCCGAGTCTTTTTTGAAGCTTTGTTGAATCCATCCAGGTAGTTTCGACTGTATCTTTGATCTTCCATATCGCTTATCAATGAGGACGATAGCGGCATGATCATTGCGGTGTCTGATGGCCCGGCCGATGCATTGGTTCACGGCCCGCATACAAGCATTCTCATAGAAATCCCTCCCAGCGGCTTTGGCGGATGACCGCCGAGTTTCTTCAGGGTCAGATGAGTGATTCTGGTAAGCCTTCTGTTCGATATATTTGATTTTAGCTTGCCAAACTGGGCTGCGTATATTAGGAAATGGGAGGCCGACAATTAGAACGCCTCTTCCTAGTTTGTCTGAGAAATTGATGCCCTCCGACAACTTCCCGCCAACCACGGACAGGAGCAACGCCCCCTTGCCGTTTTCAATGACGTTAGCGTAGTGGTGAAGAAGATCGTCTGTTGTGGTTTCCATCTCTCGTGATTCGTATATAATTGGCTTTTCTTTCTCGATTATTTGGTAGAATGATTGACCTCTTTCATCTGGGATTGGTTTTTTCCATATGTTTAGCACCTGGCGTAGATAGTCGTAGCTGGGAAAGAAAGCAACAACGCCATCAGGAATGGCATGGCAGATTCTAGCGATTGTTAA
This sequence comes from Aspergillus puulaauensis, assembly GCF_016861865.1. NCBI lineage: Eukaryota > Fungi > Ascomycota > Eurotiomycetes > Eurotiales > Aspergillaceae > Aspergillus > Aspergillus puulaauensis. The sequence continues at coordinate 3,713,831 of NC_054859.1, forward strand.
CCCGAGGTCAAATATCTAGTACAACAATTAGGGTCCATATATGTTTGTGAGAAGGCTTGGGGAGCATACCATTTTCTCAGAATCACGGCCGTCATAGGTAAAATCAAATTCAGAGCCCTGAACGCCCAGGGCGAGATTATGCGCAGTCAGATTTTCTGACGGGATGACATGGCCATAGCTGAACGTATCCAGGCGGTCCCTCGGGACGTAGGAGAAGAGATGGCTCAAGTAGTCAGACATCTGCAGGGAGATTTAGAAAAATGTTGTTACACAACAAGAAATTCAAAGCTCTTACAGGAGACATGGTCCCTCCAGCTAGTATGACCGCCCTCGCATTCTCAACAATTTCACGAAAGTGATTAGTTGGGTCAAGAAGCATGTAATCTAGCTGGATATCCCCTTGGACCTTGGTATAGAATAATCGACCCTCGGCGGAGACATTCATTAGCGGTAGTAGAAAGCTTTGTATGTGAAAAAGAACAGGAACTGTAGCCTTGGTCGTTGTTCGTTGCTCTGTTTTATTTTGTGCGAAGTCGACGTAACCGTCAACTTTCCTCGCCAGTTTGCTCTCTTGCAGATACCGCGATAGTTTATACGGGTTAATTTGATCAACGCCCTTCCCCGACATCAAATCGGATGGGAGAACAGAGCCTTCGCTGGGTTGTTTGTTGTTTAAAATGGACTGAAGGTGATCCGCAATGGAGGTGATCAAGCGGATGACCTGAGCGACATAACTGCGATTCTTTCCTTTTAGGCGAGTCTTGAATTTTCGAGCATATGTGGTTAATTGGAAGATTGATGTTTGTAGTTGAGAAAGCGTAATGGTTACCGAGTGGATGTTGGATATTGCGTCCATAAGATTATGGGCCTCATCGATGACAATAATATGGTCCTTGATTGATATATTAAGGGCCTCCCGAGCTGATCGTTGTAGGAGTAGCGGATACGGAAGGGTTATAATCTGCCTTAAAATTAGCCCCAGCTATCAAATGAAACTGCAAAAGCAAGCCCACCTCACTCTGGCTGACAACTGGGCGAGATGCGTAGTAGGGACATATATTCATTTTCTTGCCAAGGTTTCCCAAATCCTCAATGTCTTTCACCGTTGATAGCGCGTGGTCCCGAAACGACAATGCTTTCATTTCATCTTCCTTCGATGGTAGAAAGGAACATCGCTGTTGTTCTGTTGTGTTAGGTTGCTGTAGTTCCAAGCAACGTTCATTGATTGCCGTTGGATCTCCCAAAGAAGCCACTTTAGGGTTGATGCAGAGGTTTTTCCGGGATCCAAGTGAGAGGTGCTTGATGCGCTCTTCTAGCTCTTCTTCAGTAAAAACCTCTTTTATTTCCTCGGGCACACTCGATGGTAATGTAACGCGCCTTAACTCATTTGCAAATTGCATAAGTTGCGAATGCGTTCTCGAGCAGTAGAAAATCTTAATGTCATCTGTTCCGTCACCTTCTTCAGATTGGACTTTCGACTCATGCCCTTTAAGGCGTTCCAGTAGCTCGAGTGTGCTGGAAGAAAGTCCATTGGAGGCAGTAGACTCCTTGAGCGAAGGGCTAGGACCGTTAGTCTCGCTATCGTAATCATCGAGCGCGAACTGGTTGTCGTCATCAATATCATCACCATTTGGCAACGCATTTCCGATTTTCTAGACCGTATATTAACTTAGTTTCCATTTGCTGCCTCGGTGAACAGCAGCCATACCTGTCGCTTTCTAGGACCATCTGGGTTATTAAGGGCGGCTGTCTGTTGCTCTTCCTCTCGTCTAACTTTCGCCAGTCGCCGCTCAAATTCTTTCCGTTTCTCAGCAATAGCACGACCTGTTTCGCGCTTTGCGAATTCCATCATCCACTCGGGCTCATCGTCATCACCTAGAGACCCCAGTCAGCGGCGTGCTAAGCGATGCAAGCAGAGTATTGATTACATGTAACGTTCTGCACAGTTTCGAGGAACGATTTGCGCTTGTGATCGCGAAGCCACGTCAAGGAGCCACATATCAGGCTCAGAGATTTTCCCTGACGAGTTAGAAGCAGGGCAAACTCATGAGGTACATTTGGCGACGACTACTTACAGTCCCTGATAGCGTGTCAGCCACTTTTATGAAAGGTCAAATTCGCAACTGGGAACTTACCAGTGGGAGACTCAAAGATAGCAACTTTGCCTTCCTCAAGACATGTATACAGAGATTGCATGAATTGGAGTTGAATATCGTATGGTGAATACGGGTGATGAAACTTCTCAGATACTGGAAGCTCCATGCTTTGGACTTTGTTGTCGTTCACGTCTGCCTATATTCGAAGACTATTTTTCAGATCAAGGCTGCTGAAATGCTAGCAATGGCTGTGCCAGGGTGGGGGGGCGTAAAAGACAAAAGATGGAAAACAAAAACCACACATCTATATACATATACTTAGAAAAAACCAAAACCAAAGACAAGATCCAAACATTAATTGTTTATCAAGGCCACAACAAACTCTTTGTTGGAAAGATGTACGGAGTGACGTCCAACTAGGCCATGGGAGGCATACAGCACTAACCTTGAAGCTGTGAAAATGGTCAGAAGCTCAAGTCTCCAAGACATTGGTCAACCTGACAATTCAAATGTCAGAACTTATTCACTCAGTCAAGAGTCAAGACGGAAGTAATTCATGAATCAGGAGCTGACACGAGACAGAAGGTTTTGGTAACTACCCCCTGCAATCTGCATGGATTGATGATGGGCCTCACTCTCAGCCACCTCGGAGAACGGAGAACAGCCAAGACAGGCTCCGTGGGTTCTCTGGAAGAAGTGCAACACGACCAGCCACGCGCCACGCTGCGGCTAAACCTGATAAAAATAGCTTCTCAGAGTAAGCGGACACGAGTGGTTGAGACTTGTGAGGCCTGAGGAGTCAGGACTCAGGAGTCCAGGCGGCGCAGGGTCAGGTTTCTATTAATAAGACGCCCTCCTTCCAGTGGACCGACGGTGACAGACTGACAGTAAGATCCTAGCCTAGGTGAGCAGGCCTGATTTCAGCAGCCTGCTGCCCAGCTCTGGTTTGTTAGTTGTCCAGTGGGAGTCTTATTAGGGAGCAAACCCAGCGACCCCGCTGTCTGCTTGATGTTGATGATTATCACAATAACTCGGCGTCTATTAATAAATGCCTGTATTGCCGTCTCAGCCGTTTATTGACTTGTTAAACTGTTAAATTATTATTGAATATTGACATTTGCTCTGGACTCCCCAACACGAGCCCGTTCCGCTGCTCCATCACGGTCAGTCGTCCAGTTCGGGTGTTTGTTCAGCGGGGTCTCTCCCGAGACTGAGAGACATTGGCTCCTGAGTCCATTCCCCTCCGTGCTGGATACTCTGCAAATCCCTTCCCTTTGCTGGCAAAACTCCAGAGAGCTTTCCCTTTTCTGTCTTTTTCTCTTGAGCCTTACGAGATCCGCTTCTCCAAGCCGTCCACGGCCCTTTTTTCCCGCCTCATCCCTTTCTTTTTGTTTGGGAATGCGATGAACCTGCCAATTCCAAGACCCTAAACAAGAGCTCTCGTCTGACACCGGTGACCCAGCAACATTATTGGCAGGGGTGGAATCTGCGGGCGCGAAAAAAGGAGAAGAAAAGCAAAGAAAGCGCCATAGTCCCGACGCGGCTTATTCTCGCGAACAATGAATCGACCACCACAAGGCCACGGCCAGGGAGGCCTCTCTGCGACCTGGTATCCGGGAGGCAGTGATGATTGGTACATGCCAGCCACGAACCCCGAGGTCATATCTCCTTCTCCCCAAAGGTGCGACCGCATTCTCCTTGATTCCCAAGTTCTGCCCCTCAGCAGCGCAAACACACTGCACAACCACTTATATTAAATCCCACTAGCGCTCCTTTTGGGATGTATTGCTAATTGGAGAAAAAAACATTTTATCAACTCGCAGAGTCATGCCAGAAGTCCCGGAGAATATGCAGGACAATATCGCCCAGCTAGAGCACCAGGCTCGCAGCCCCCAGGGACGCATGCAGTACGGGCAAGCCCAGTATGAGCGGTCGCGTTTCCCAGAGCGATCCTCTTCCGCCGCCGTTGTCCAGGGACAGCCGCTTCACTCTGGCTACGAGGCGACTCACTACGAGCAGTCCGCGGCTGTATATGACGCGATGGACTCGCCAAACTTCTCACCCTTTCCAGTTTTGCGGAATCCGCCGCCAAATGTGCCCCCCACCGATGAACAACGAGAAGCGAACTTGGAAAAGGCTCGAGTACCCGTGCTGTCCTCCAATGACCCAGAGATGCAACTGGCTTGGGCCCAAGATGTGCTCGCCCACGTCGAGGTCGCAGTACAGAACGAGGCTCGCTTATCTGTGATCCAACCTCCGCGTCCCCAGACCCCTTCGGTTGAGCGTCAGCTACGGAATGATGCATTGAACATAGTTAACTTTTTGGCTGAGCAATACCATCCGAAGGCAGAGTTTATTAAGGGTATGTGGTTGGAATTCGGCAAGTTTGGATTCCGTGTAGATAAGAAGGAGGCCTTCCGCTGCTATTCGAGAGCTGCGGAAAAGGGATATGCGAGAGCGGAATATCGCATCGGAATGCAATTTGAAAGCTCTGGGGAGCCCGAAAAGGCCATTAGGCACTATGAAAAGGGTGTCGCTTTCGCCGATTCTGCTTCTTACTATGTAAACCCACCCCTACCCCAGAATTTTGACACACGCTAATACATCCGTTCTAGCGCCTGGGTATGATGATATTGCTTGGCCAGCATGGCCAACGTCAGGATTATCGAATAGGTCTCGAATACATCAGCCTCGCTGCACAGTCGTGCGATGAGAATGCCCCTCAAGGTGCCTATGTGCGTTATCGTTACCTCATATTAACGTCTCTTGAACTAACGACTCATGATCCAGGTATACGGCATGCTTCTAGCACGTGAACTGCCACAGGTAAATGTACCAGAGACCTATCTACCTCTCGATCTCAACGCCGCCCGCGTAAATATAGAAAAGGCAGCATATCACGGGTTCGCCAAGGCCCAAGTCAAAATGGGAGCCGCATATGAATTGGGCCAACTTGGCTGCGACTTCAACCCCGCATTGTCCTTACACTACAACGCACTTGCTGCGCGCCAGGGCGAACCCGAGGCTGAAATGGCTATCAGCAAATGGTTCCTCTGTGGCCACGAAGGCGTTTTCGAAAAGAATGACGAATTGGCATTCTCGTACGCCCAACGAGCAGCTCAAAGCGGCCTTCCAACCGCAGAGTTCGCGCTTGGTTACTTTTACGAAGTTGGAATATTTGTTCCAGTCGATATCAAAGAAGCCAAGAGTTGGTATGCTAAAGCTGCAGCTAGCGGAAATAAAGATGCCACGGGCCGGATCGATAGCATTTCGCGCTCAAAGACCTTGTCACGCCGGGACCATGAAAATGTTGCGATTGCTCGAATCAAGTCCACACGCTATGGTAATCATCAGCGAGGAGCGTCAAACGCAAACGCAATGCAGCCAGTTTCCGAGAATCTGGAGATGCCCGATCCGTCCAGAATGAGTCTTAACGATTCCAACCCATCACCCGCAGCGCCCTATCCCGACCGCGCGGGGCCCCAGGGCCGTCCAGGTTATCCACCTGATAATCGGCCTAGTTCTGCATTCGGTATTAATCCAAACATTCGGCCTAACGTTGCTCAGTACAACCGTGCTGCCTCATATGGGCCGGGGCCAATGGGCTACCGACCTCCAGGCTCTGCGACACCACCAACCGGCCAAGCGCATCCTGCGTCGGCAGGACCTAAATTGGACATTGGCTATTCGGCGCCTGTGGAACCCCCGAGACAGGATATGCGGAGACGTCCCCAACGCCTGGACAATGTGCCAGATCGGAAGCCCGCGCGAACACCTGTTTCCGGCCATCCTGGTGCGATGCCTTCCCCGCGGCCTTCCCCCTCTTCTGCAAACTTTCCCCCGCGCGCCGAGTCAATGCAATCACCCTCGGGGACACCGAAACCCGGGGCCACACCTTCGTCTGCCCCTCCCGCCCAGAAACCCTCGAAACCAGCCCAACCCGGCAAGGGCCCGAAGACTTTCGAAGAGATGGGCGTTCCCCAAGCCCCGAAAGAGAATGATTGCGTAAGTGAACGCCTTCTACGCCGGTCAACTTCTACTAACGCCTTTGTAGATTGTCATGTGATACCCGAAAGTTATCTGCATTTAAATTCATATTTATTCATTTCTTGTAAAAATTGGACACTAATGGACCTGGCCCGCATCGCGTCCTCGTAATACAGCTGTCATCAATGGATGCTTTTTCTGACAGGTGAAAAGAACAACTATAACACGCTTTTCCTATCTGCAGATTTTGTTTTTTTAGCCTTTTCTTTCACTTTCCGATTGCACCAATTTTACATAGATCCAGCATATTCTTTTCGAACAGCCGAAGCTTCAATGGCCCTTCTCCACGTGATGAGTCCTAAGTGAATTCTTTTCAGTAGGTATGTCGGGTACTTTTAGAGGAAAGGTAAAGGAAAGAGTTCTGGATAGTTTATGAATATTGATAAAAATAGGACCTCTAGTAATAATGCTTGGTTGGTCACAGATAGTTCTTATAAAGAGTTCTAGTAAATTAGTAAAAATCCCATGACCCTTTCGCTCTTTCTATAACAAGGATTCTATAGATTATTCGAGCGATACTGTCGATCGATAGCCAGCAGCTTAGGCAGCAGCCCAGGCAGGATAGACAGTTCGTGGTGGTTAGTATCCAGGATTTTAAGACTAATGGATATTTAGGAAAGGGATACTCTGCAAGTAGCCTCCTTTTACCCTGAATTCTCCCCTAGTGCCCTTTTTTAAAAAAAATAGAGAGAGGGAGAGAGAGAGAGAGAGAGAGAGAGAGATTCTAACAGTTTTTAACAGCGGATTACCTCTTAATCACAATTAATTAGTGCTGGAAGGAGGTAGTTAGGAATAATTAGGAGGTTTAGATAGAGTTCTTGGTAAAAGAAAATCTAAATAGAATAGCTTTAAATCAGTAAGTTTCAGTAGAATAAGATCCTGAAAGACAGCCGGTGTTAGTAGAGGGATAGAGATAAATAAGGCAGAATTTACATGATCCCTGCGTCAGTCACCACTTTTGGAGGATAGATCAAGGAAGGAGGGTAAGTAAAGAAAGGTTTTCTAGATAGTTCTTCATGGATATTGATAAAATAAGGCCTCTCAGCTCTGGTAATGATGCTTGGTTGGTAACAGGTAGTTGTTTTTTGACAAAGGGTTCTAGTAAACAGGTTTCTATATCGGAATCCCACTCGCTCCTTCCGCAACAGTACCATCGGCTCCCTCCTATTGGATTTGCCTCGTTTTCTTCAAACCATTCTTTGTACCCCCATCTATCTTAAACTCCCTTTCTCTGATTCTTCACTATACATCCTATCATCTACCATGGCACAGAAGAAAGGAAGATCTGATAAATCAACAAAAGATGGTGAGGCCTTGCAGATGTGTTATATAGTAGGTAGATGGCTTGTGAGAAGGCTGATATTCATTGAGCTTCCCCCGAGGGGTCCGCATTGATTCTTGACTATCTCCGTAAGTATTCGATTCCATCCCTAGGCTTGAAGCCAACCATGGACGACTAGGAATTTAACCAGGCCTCAACACCGCAGGAAAGCAGGAGTATGGTTCACCATGACTTTGTGTTCTTGACTAAGGAATCATGGATGGATAGTCGTCCTTACTCGGCTATCGATATCTCGACCAATCTGCATAATAGGGTCACCAAACGCATGCTCTTCTTCTTCTTTTTTTTATGGAGTGGTTATTGACATAGACAAAACACAGCTTACGCGGTGAAAGCTTTACGAGAACTACACCAAAAAAAGGAAATTGAGTGTCGAGTAGCTGGTGAGATTATTTCCCATGACTTTACCAGTGATAAACAGAAAATGACACCACCTGTCAATTAGGAAAGCAAGTGGTTTATCATGCATTGCAAGAAGAGCTGAATGAGGCTGGACCTGACGTTGTAGCCGCTATGGATGAAGAGATTCAAATCCTCCAGGAGCAGCTTCCCAGTCTCAAGGAGAACGACAAAAAGATGCAAGGCGAATTGAACGCCATCAACACATTACCCTTTCCCCCCGAGCTCCGCACCGAGATCGCGAAACTCGAGAAAGAGAAGGGCTCAATCGCTGCTCATTTGGCTAAGATGCAGGGTGATGGAGCGGCCCATGTGTCTCCTTTGGATAAGGAAAATGTGAGGAAGGACTGGAAACTTTGGCAAAACCGAGCAAGACTCCGGGTTCAGATATGTCGTGATATATGGCGCAAATGCTCTGAAACACTGCCCGAGAATATGACTCGGGAGGAGCTTTGGGTATGGTGCTCTTTTATTCGGTCGAGGCGTTTCTTACGCTAACAGTTGTGAACAGGAAGGCTTGGGTCTTGAAGGGACTCCGATGTAATCACAAACTGGGCCGATGTTTGTTTTCCTTACGGAAGTGCTCTTATGATATGTTCACTTCCAATTTGTCCACATCGCAGATCTATAAGAGACGTGCAATCGAAATACTATCGTCATTAAGGTCAAGTTGTGCCTCCTTAGGAACAGATTCGTGACCATGTCTGTCCGTAGCACAAAATAGGGTGTGGGGAACTGGTTGCACTGAGCAGTGAGCAAGGACAGATATCTAACCGTGCGATCGGCGGGCTCCCCGCCAAGTTTGAGCATACCTAGCCTTGTGATTTGACGGCTGCAGGGCAGGGGTTTAAGGCTGGGTTGGAAACCTGACGCGGTGACGACAGTCTGGACCCAACAGAGACAGCAGCAAAACAGGTACCTGCGCTTCGATCGGGACGAGGATTGAAGTTAAGGCGCATGATGTCGCCAGATGGACAATCGGGTGGCGTCATGTTGGGCAAGAAGCACTAGGCATCTCCTGGTGGTTGTCATCCCCGACGTTCATCTGATGATTCCCATTTTGGATATAACCCAGCTTGGCCTCGACCTAGCGTAGCTATGAAGCTCTTACTGTGTAGATAGCTTCCGGGGACCTCTGATTGTATGGCTACGGAGTACTCTATTGTGACGGCTCCGGTTCCAGGCTTTGGTTTATTTCTGTGGCTGCGGCGGTTTGAAGGCAGCGGCGAATCCGAGTAAATGCCAGGCAAGACGGCAGTGAAAACGGTTCTCACCCAACCGCAGTGAATGAATTCACTGACGTGCTTACCAGATGGTGTCTATTGTACTTAAATTCCTGTGTGTGTTGACAACAGAGTTAAATACTCAACCTCACCTTAAGACGCACACCGCCAACGGTCCCCCCCACTCGCAGGTCGCCTCCGTCCGATAAACCCCTCCAGATTTTTGCTCCAACCGCCGAATCTCCCGTTTGCTTTCGCCTTGAGGATGCAGATGTCCGCTTCTCGCAACCCTCCGTCGCAACTCTCCTCTGGCCACCCGTCTCGCTCGCAGAATCGGCTCTCGAGTGACATGAAAGGTCGCGCCCCTCTCCCGGTTCCGTCCGGGCCACAGCATCTCCAGCAGAACGGCCATTCTCGCAATCCCTCGGGCTACGACATGGCCGCCCGCAGTCCACCAAATCAAAGCAGTAAGCCCCCAGTTCGTTGCTTGTTCATGATCTAGAGTTCGACAAACTCATTACGTCCTCATCACCCCCTTCATTTTTTCCGTGACAAGAGCTGATCGGGCTGTTGCCTGTGATAGACACGAAGCATGTGCCCTGCAAATTCTTCCGTCAAGGAGCCTGCCAGGCTGGACCTGCTTGTCCATTCCTCCACTCTACTGATGCTGCGATCGAATATGCACCCTGCAAATACTTCACAAAGGTATCTGGACCCGCCTTCGCCACGGGCTCCCTCTTCACTCTATATTGTACTGACCGTTTCTTTTCCGCGAGGATAGGGTAACTGCAAGTTCGGAGCAAAGTGTGCACTTGCACACATCCTGCCTGACGGGAGACGAGTGAATAGGCCAGGCGCCGGGGGTATGGGAATGGGCAGCAGCCACCTCAACCTCGGAGGCCGGGTCAATCCTCAGGCGTATGTTAACCAAGACTCGGCGTTGACCAATTCTGTGCTCTCGCAACAACGGATGAATGGGAATGATCCTCGATACATCTCCCAACTTCCTTCACAAGAAGAATTCGCCGCAATCCATCCCCAACAGCAACCGCAGTACGATACCATCCCTTCGATCGACACCGGACTGGCGTCCGATGCCGGCTCTCCAGCTGAGGAACTGCGATTTCCCATGTCTCCGAACCACAACCAATATCTGAGCGCCCTTGATGCGCCGCTCCCTGCGTCTTTTGACAGCCAGGGAATTTCTCATGCTGCTCGCTATGGACCCGTTGCTGCCTCCATGCCGTCGAGATTTGGGATTGAACTGTCTCCGCCCGCACAGAGAGCGAATCCGCCGCGGAATCTCCGCGATGCATCTTACGGTGCTGATGTGAAGAAACCATCCTCTTCTTTTATTGGGTCCTCGCCGCCTGGTATGCTTGAAGACGGACTCGGATCGCGATTTCTACACTCTCAGCGACCAGTAAAGCCACGCATGCTTTCCGCTAGTGTCCCTCGGCCAAACGCTCTGGATGACTGGGAGGATAGCAATTTCTCAATGGAAGAGGATTATTTGCCGATGAATCTTCACGACGACGTCCTCACGCCCCAGGAAAAACTCCGCCGTCTCTCCCGCACAGATAATGAGCTAAGTTCCAGCCACCGCGACCTCAGTGGCCTGGGCATGAGCGGTACCAGTTTCTCAAAAGTTAACTCGCCCCTTGCATCCAGTCCGTCTCGGTTTGGTGCATTATTCGCCAAGCAGCGCCAGCAGAAGAAGGAGGAAGAGGCTCACGGATCTCTTACACACCTTGGGTCCCCTCTACGGGAGTCTGCGTTGAACTTTGGGAGCCCTAGCCTCGGCCCAATTGGCAGCCCGCCACGAAATTCCTCTGCCTCGATGATATCCCAGCAACTTAGTGGTTTATCCCTTCATCCGTCCTCGGCACGCCATGCTCCATCGGCTCCTCCGAGTAGCCGTCTAGATCGCACCGTATCGTCACCGGTGAGTACTAGTAAAATCGAAGAGGAGCAGGAACAAGGAGAGGGTGATCTCGTCTTCTCAATGGAAGAGGAGGAAAACAATAAGCGGAACGGCAACGAGGAGACCACGCCGACAGGGAAGACATCTAGCTTGCAGGCGTGATCAAAGCGGACTGTCCTCGTTTCTGAACAAAAATGAAGTCTCAACACGAATACACGACTAAAAGAAGAACAGGCATGATTCGACACCAACCCTTGGCGTTAGTCATAATACTCATGCTCAATAAAAGAACCATCAGCCGCTTTATTCGCAATCGGAGGGCAGCTTTTGCATAGAACGGTTTAAGCGATTTTTGGGAGTTCAGAACCTGGCACGACTGATTCTCCATCACACACAGCTTTAATTCTTCCATCGTCATCATGGCCTTGCATTTCATCGCCGATTAGACAAATCTTGGTGTTTTTTTTTTTTTTTTTTGGGAGGGATAGGCGTTCCAAAATGGATGAAGAGAGATGCTATGCTTAGTTTCTAAAATCGATTGTCTCTGCATTGAACCAGGCATTCCCCGTCCCTGTTTATTTCAACGCTCTCATTTCTGGTTGGCTAAAATATATATATATATTTTTCTTTGTTTATCTATTTGGGATGCCACACTGACACCGACTCTACCTCGTCAACATATCCTGTCTTACTCATCCTCCTTCTGTACATTTTAACTATGCTATGATCTCTCCATTTGGGTTTCACTTTGTATGTACGCAGCTCACGACTCAACGATTGATATTACTACTCTGTCCATTAAGTTATCTCCCTGTAGGTTCTTCCCCAATACACTATAAGTCAAATGGTAACTCTTAAGGAAGGAACTCAGGAAAATTCATCAAGAGGAAGCTTCCATCCCCCAGGCACCTTCTCCTGGAATACCCTATTTGGATCATACTTTTTCGACATACGGACTAGATGCTGCAAACTCTTTCTCCCATAACCACGAAGCGGATCCTGATAAGCGGAATTGGCGTAGTTTATATATCGATATGGGTATGAAAGACCGTTCTTTGCTATGACAACGTCTATGTCGTGCAAGAGGGTCCGTGTAGCACGCTCCATCATTGAGGAGTATTCATCGCTTAACCAGTAAACTGAAATTAGGCCAAGGGCAAGTTCTCTGTCCGGCTGACTACCTCGGGGAAATCCGAGACTGTTGTGAGAGGTTGGTAATAACACCGGGACATCGAGGATAGTCAACGCAAGCATAATGTTTGGAATGCGGGCGCTTTGCATTTCGTCGCGGTAGCCTATCCAAAGCTTGAGTATTTGAGGGAGGATCGCTGGACTGAAGCGGAAGGTCGTGCAAGCTTGGATCAGGCTACGCTTGAAAGTCAATCGATACATTACGAATTGTGGTCTTGAAAGACGGGCGTGAAACGTACTACCGGTTATGAGGAAATGGATTTGTTCCCAGTTCCTCGGTGAAGTCGGTCGAGTTGGAAATTCGCATGGTATTGTTAAATTGTGGTTGGATATCGCTGAACATACGCAGCGCACTGGGATTCCTCACCTGCTCTGAGTAAAACATGTTGTTCATGCAAAACGGATCACCGCTGCCGTCATCTGAGGATAGGTACATGAAGTTCTGCTCAACTTCAGCACGAGAATCATGGTTGGCCCGTTCCCTGAACTCCGCGTATGCGTCCACCTGAGCCTGCTCTGTTGATGAGGGATAAAAGATAAGGCCTCCCCAGTATGGATCCTGGCGAAATGGGCGCAGGTCAAAGCGAGTGACGATGCCAAAATTACCTTGGCCTCCCTTGAGTGCAACGAAGAGGTCGGCATATTCACCTTCGTCGTTGACATCGACTATCTCACCAGATGCAAGTACAACTTGCATGTTCAGCACATTATCGCAGGCCCAGCCGCGCATGGGAGAGAAGTTTGAAACTCCACCTGGAGATAAGATACCCGTTACGGTACGGGATATACGATTAGGTCTGCGGCATAGAAATATAGGCCTGGCTTCTAACTCTCAAGCAAACGTACCTCCAGTGATCAAGCCGCCCACGCCCACAGTGCCAATCTTTCCTCCAACAACGTCTAGCCCTAGAGGGTCAAGAGCCCTATGGACTTCTGTCCACCTGGCGCCCGGGCCCACAGAAGCGACGGTACCATCTTCATTTGTATTGACATGATTTAATCGTGACAAGTCAATTGTAACGCCATACTCGGTGTCTGCGAACCCAATATTGGGCGAGTGCCCGCCACCACGGACAGCGAATATAGCATCAGGAAGCTCAGCTAGCGTTTTGACTGCGGTAGACACATCTTCAGCGGTGGATGGGACGACAACGCAAGTGGGGCTTAGCCGTGTCTGTAGTGAGTAGTACGAGGCCGTTGAAGCGTTGTAGTTCTCGCTGCCAGGAAAGAAAACATTCTGCGGTAGAAAAGTGGAGAGCAGTCTGCAATGGAACTCCGGGGTTGTAAAGTCGGCCAACGCCGGAATGATAAGAAGCAGGAGACAGATGAAAACCGGGAGTCGCTTTGGAACAAACGTTCCATATGCGGACAGCCAGCGCATAGTTGCGAGCGTCGGGACTGGCAGAAAGTACCCAGTAGGTTTGAAGGAGTAGCAAGTCTACCCAGTGTCAATATGTGGTGGGCGTATCCTGTTAGATGAAAGGCCCTTGCTGCGTTGTCGAGATGCTAGAGCGAGTGTGAGAGGCACAATAATATAGTTTATTCCCTGTCAGGCCTACACCATCATCACACAGCATTTCACCGTGATACCAAGAATGTATAACCTTCAGCAGAGCAGGTCAAAAGGGCAACATAAAGGGGGATCTACGGGATCGGATGGCAAAGCTATACAGTCTTCCAGTATGCGAATACCTCAGTTTGCTAGACTAAACGCTAATATAGTACAGGAAGCACGGGTCTCATGAATAAGTCTGGTAGGCTCAAACCATGAACACCTCTTCCATAATGCGCCATGCCCGAGTGAAAAGTAAGAAAAGCAAGTACTTCTACAAATTCCGGTTGCCGGTTCAACAAGAAATAACCCAGCATCCGTGAAATAAATGGGGTGCCGTCAGGTGGCAGGGTCAATTTCGTCCATGTACATCCCACTCCCTTTGAGGTTAACAAATGTTGCCTTTGTTGAGTTCCCTTGAATCCGTGCCGTCTTCGCTCGAGTGACACGATCTGCTTGGACTCGTTGCTCACGAGCTTTTGTATCCGCTTCTCGAGCAGCCTCGGCCTGGTCCCAATACAAGGCTTTGTAAATCTGATCTGTGCCATTCATGATTTCCTTTGCCATGGATTTGACAGCCTTTTCTGCCGCAGCTTCCGTTTTCACTGCGACAGCTGTTTCCTCATCAGCCCGCTGCCGTTTTATAGCATGGTCACGCTCCTGTTGCTCAGAGCTCTCTTTCCGTTTTTTGGCCTCGACGAGCCTCTGGCGCTCTTCTTTAGCTGCGAGGTACTTCAGTGAGTGGCCCAATTTTTGGTAAACCGTCGAACTGATGTCCACTGGTGGGCAGGAAAAGAAAAGCACACGACCTTGGTCGTCACAATGGAACTGCTGGCGGACATCCTCCGGAATTGCGGCATTTGCCGTGTCACTTAAATGAAACACTTCGATTGGCCGAGGAGCGTTGGAGTTGTACATAGCGGGTGGTCCTTGTGCGCGGCCCACTTGATATGGGGCATATTGCGGGGCCTGAGGGACAGCATATGAATGAGGGGTTGCCGCGCCTTGGTAAGCACCCGGCATAGGGCTCTGGGCTACAAATCCACTAGACCGTCTCTGTTGTAGTGCTGGCTGGTAAACCTGAGAGGGCGCGACCTGAGGTTGGTGATAGGGAACGGGGGGAACAGGAACTGGTGAGTGTTGCGCAATAGGAGCAACCGGCGACCGCACCGGAACAGGGCTTGCTGTGGCTAGGAGAGCGGCTGGGCTGTTCACAACAGCTTGTGTGGGCGCTTGGCTCATCGAGGCTTGTCGAGAAACCGAGGGGATAGAGGCTTGAGGCATGGTGGGAGGCGGCGGTGATGGCGTTGGCTCCGGAGGAGGTGATTCCTGGAAGACATTGTCAGATCAGAGTTTATTCAATAATTTGGCGTGGTATGAGGATCATATTCACTTACGTTTTCATCTCGCGGACGACAGTGAACTGCGCCCACCATCGGCGGCGCATTTTCTGCTCCCCAAGTTGGTTTTGGTAAATCGTCTGTTTCTTTGGCATCGCTCTTCAGCAGATGTTTTATTGGGCTAGGGATTTTCTTGATCTTGCGAGGCAAATCAAACAAATCCATCTCATAATCCTTCTCCCGCACTTCATCAGGGAGGCAGCTGGCCCAGGTTTTGATCTTGTTAAGCTTATGCTTCTCTTCGTTATACCGAGCCTCGCATACATAAACCTCTTTATCAAGGGGGAAATCTCTGGGTCTTCCACGGTTGTACCGCGTGAAAAACATGACGAAGCAACGGTCAACAATCTCTTCGACTCGATGGTCTCGGTATTGACCAGTTTTTACCACCTCATTAGGATAGAAGTGTTTCTCGAAATGGTGAATTGTCTGTTCCGGGCGGTAGTACCAGCATGCGTTTATCCATTTGTCGCCATCGGAGTCCTGCCAGGTCCGGTAGATTTGCGCCACAACAGGTTTTGTCACATCGTTGGGATTTTGGATATGTACCCAATCGCCAACCTTCCATAGTTCGTCCTTGTGTAGAATTCCTTCTGGAAGCGGTAAGCGCCCGTCCTCCATTAAATATTCACTATCGGGTTTCTTCTTTTCAACATCTGCAAGCCTTTTTGCTTCCATTTGGAGATCCACCGCATCCTTGTAGATCTGACTCTCCGACTGATTATAGGCCTTCGCGTTGTTAAACATAAGGTCCATATCCTTCATGAAATGGTCCACTGAATTGTACTTCTTCCGTTTCGACTTCCGCTTGATGATATCGATAGCAATTGGGTCTTTGGTCTCGATGTAGTAGTCCGGGTACACGCCTTTGTCAGGCAGGCGCTCGAAGTGCCGAACTTTGATTTGATTTCCAGGCCCCTTAAGTTTCCGGATTCCCTTTAGGACAGCCTTGATCCTCGCTTCCATGGGTGTATCAACACGTGGAGGACGGCCTCGCTTTTTCCTCTGCTCGGGATCCGCAGATTTATTCCCGTCATCCTTTGTACTGTCTCGCTTGGACCCAGGGCGAGGGCCACGCTTCCTCTTCCTGCGACCTTCGTCGTCAGAGTCATCCTCGTCCTCGTCATCCTCTTCGTCCTCGTCCTCGTCCTCGTCCTCCTCCGGTAGCGGATCCGGATCCGGAATTTCGCCCAGGTCCGGGAATTCGGCCTCGTCGGTCGTGATGATACCTTCTTTGACTAATTTCTGGAATTCAGTAATGAAGGCATCCTTGACCACGAGTGAATCTTCGTATGCTTGGGAGTTGGGGCGGTTATAAGTTTGCGCATTATGCGAAATCTATATGTGCAGATCGCGTCAGACGAATAGCGACAGTGGTGGGGGAAAAAGTGCTAGGCTGAATGCCTTACCAAGGCACAGTCTCGCACAAACTCAGAGATGCTCTTGTACTCCCGTTTGTTGATCTTCTGCTTTAGGATACTAAGAGCCATTGGCTCTTTGATAATATCGTAATAATCGGGGACATTGCGCTTGTTGACACTGCGATGGAAAAGTCTCGAGGGATCGTGGCCACTGCAATGCGAAAAACGCGCGTGAGCCTAGGTCTTTATTTATCTGCGGCGGGCTCAAGACGGGGGAGCCGCCCTCCCTTGGTTTGTCACGCAAGATGTCTTGCAGGAAACTTACTCTTCTTCTCGAATGTCATAGATCGCCAGGACCACATCCATCATATACTTCCATTGCTCGTCTGTGATGATGCTGGGGACGCCATTGCCCTTGCCATCGCCCTCGATCGACTGGACGGGCTCCTCAGGAGTTGGTTGCGCTTGCGACGGTTCGGAGTTCTTCTGCATCGTGTTTGACCACCACGAGCATGTGGACAGCACCGCAGGTCAGAACAGATTTTTTAGAGCTGTGGGGAGTTTCTTGTCAATTGATTTCTTTCACTGGAAAGTAACTGAACATCTAGAGGCACGCAACAGCAGCAGGTGAGAGGTTCTCTCAGCGAGTATGCTGACTAACTTCTACTAACTGACAGCCACAATTGATACCGTAACATAAAGTATTAAAGTACGTCTTGGCGCTGTATATATACCGTATTATTACATACACGATATGTCGCTGATTAATAGTTAATCGAAGCCAGAAATTGGTGGCTAACTCGTCAATAAAGGTCATTACGGTGTATCATTGTACTTTAGAATTGAAAATATAGGGCACAGGGGAAACAATTAAATACTATCGTAACTATATCTTATCCTTTAGGTACCTAATAGCACTAAGTGGAGCTTGAACTGTGTCTGCGCGGACCATCAACTCTCAACACCACTACGTACGTAGTACTAATGCACAGTGATACTATGTACTTCATATGTATCTACGACTCCTACTCTTCTTGGCAGGATTTAAACTTTACTTATTCTTGGACTGTGCTCCCTGGGGTATACTACCCTCATGTATGGCTGTTCGGTTGAGTAATTACGTAGAGTTATTGCGTTCAAAGCCCGTTAATTCTGCTCTCTTGGTATTGGGAACTAGAAGCCAGACTAAGATATCGACGAGAGCGCCTATGTTAGCCTAGAAAACAGTTGTGCCTGTGCTGACCTTAAATTGCGCTCTCTTAGATAGCCTTTACCCGTGAGGCATGTGGAGTGTAGGCATGTGCGGTTTCTCCATTTCCAAGGTGCTGAACTAGTCAGAATAGGCGGCAAGCTCCAGCGGAAGATGAAGGTCGTGAGGAGGAGTATTTCAGATATGAGCTCGGCAGGCACTATAGACCATGTGTTGTGAAAAAAACCTATGTATATACTGCACAAAGCTTAGTGGGGTCAGTATGTGCTAATTGAAGAGGCTGCCTGTTCTATATTGATATGCCAGAGTAGCATCTATAAGTTATATTTTGCGTCGCCATGTCCCAGCGCGAAATCGCGGATGTTATATTAGTTATCCCTAGTTAGTATGAAGATATCTCTGCTTTAGAAGTGACACAATGTACTGCGTACAGTTTCAAGTTTTATCATTCCGTGAATATCCTTCCTAATATGAAACCATTGAGAAAATGCCTACTGACTACCTTTCTGAATCATGTCTTTAGCCTATATTATATCTATGATCTATGTATTATACCGGCAACAATCATGCCTCTGTCAATCTAGGTAATGGGAGCATGGCCGTACACCTAACTGCCGAAATCAAGATTACCATTCTGCATAATAGCCAAACTTCTCCACCAACGGCCGAGCCCTAATTTGGTAGCTCATTGACAGGCGGCACTCGGAGGAAGTACCAGCGTGAGGTGGCGGCCGAGGAATTGTAGACGCGGCGCGGCGGGATGGCCAATCTATGATTCGGGGGCATCCCCCGCACTTCGACATCGTCATTGTCCACAAAGTGGACCTCCAGTCCAAAGCTCGCCTTCTGAATTTGTTTAGACCCCCTGCAAGCCCGACACATCAGGGAGTATCTAAAGGTCGGCCACCATAAGCGCCAGAGTTAGGACTCTTTGGTTGTCGCCCTGGAACCTTGCACCTTCTGCCCCACAAACTGACTCGCTCTGCGTCACTGGTATTCAGTGGGTCCGATAAGTATCGCTCGACCTTCTTCCTTCCGGACTTTTCCTGTCAGTATCGAAATACCTTCGAAAATGAGGATTCGAATACGTGGGCCATCTGGTCAGTTCACTGTCGTTTTATCAGAAGATGCAACTTCTGGGGACCTTCGAAACGAAATAGTCGACAAGACGGGATTGACCGCATATGACGTGAAATATGGCTATCCACCGAAGCCGTTGTCGCTAGACCGCACAGAAAGATATCAGAAGCTTACGGAGCTTGGTGTTCAATTGGACCGGGAACAACTCATCATTACTGCCAAAGATAGTCTTGAGACCGAGCCGCCCGCTGGAAAGCAGGATGCTTCTACTACTACTAGTAGTACTATTCGACGACCCTCTCCGAAATCCTCTTTATCACGCAAACAAAACCCTGTTGCCGAAGATACACCTAAAGTCCCCTCGCTAGAGCATGACGGTATATTTGTCCTACGAGTGATGCCCGATGACAACTCGTGTCTATTCCGCGCAATAAGCACTGCACTCCTACCAGGTGCGGACACTATGGTTGAACTCCGATCAACTGTGGCCGAAACAATCCAGAGTAACCCTGATGTATACTCCTCCGCGATTCTGGAACAACCGCGAGATGACTATTGTCGCTGGATTAGAGATGAGTCTTCGTGGGGCGGGGCAATTGAAATGAGTATCTTGAGCAAGCATTTTGACATTGAGATCTGCTCGGTCGACCTGGGGAATCTCCGTATAGACCACTTCAATGAGGGTCAGAATAAACGGTGCTTTCTAGTCTACTCGGGAATTCACTACGACACCATTGCACTGTCTCCTGGTGATAATGCCTCACCGGAATTTGACACAACAGTGTTTGATGCATCAGATTCCTTGGTGCCGGAAAAGGCATTGGCCCTTTGCAGGATGCTGCAGGAAAGGAATTATTATACTGATGTGGCTGCATTCCGTCTCTATTGTAATACCTGCGGTGCTATACTGACAGGCGAAAGGGGTGCGAAAGAGCATACTTCGCGAACTGGACACACGGATTTTAGCCAGGTGGCTTAAATGCAACCACCTAAAGCCAACCACTCTTTTATTGCCGTCAGACCCAATGGGCATTCATCATAGAAATAAAGCCTTTGAGCACTGTTACACTTGACTAGATCTTAAGGAAAGCTGATTATGATATGTAACTCAATAGCGAGTAAATCATTTTCAGCCTTTTAAAAAGGGTCACAGAGCTAAATTAAAAGCAAGTTCATATGAGGTATCATTAGTTTACATTATAATTGCGTTATTCATACCATGTCCACCTCATCATCATCTTCGTCATCGCCTGCTTTATCGCCGTTCTCTCGCCCACTATCTGCGCTATCCTCCGGCCCTCCCCATTCAACATCGTGATCAATCGGATTAGTGAAGAACTCGTGCTGCATAGCTTCTTTAGCACTTAGACGTTTGGACGGATCTAATTCCATCAATCCCGCTAAGAGGCGGGTAGCTTGTTTCTCGCTCTCCGTTAGTTCCTCTACACAACTAGACCACTTCACAAGCTTCTCCCAACTGTATCCCTTTTCCCCAATGGTAGGAATATTAGTCTCGAAGATCTGCCCGTGCATTGCTGCAGCGGTTTTCATGCGCCGGGTGCCGAATATGCTTGCCATCTCTATCAATGCGTCGACATCGTCAGCTGAGTTGAAAAACGGGAATCGGCGGCCAAGTAATGTTAGCAGAATGACACCAGCGGACCACATGTCGATTTTAGTTGTCTGCGACGTGCACTTGAAGAGGACCTCGGGTGCACGAAACCCGCGAGTTCCCGCGCGATTCGCACGCCTTGACGGCCGCGAGTCGCTTTTTGGATACCCCACGGCGAGGCCAGATGGCGAACAGTGGGAGTAGTGGTAGCTTTGCACGCATTTCGTGCGGCGCAGGTAGCTCGCGCTCGTACATAGACAAGTGCCGGTATACTCAGAACCTTCGCGCTCAGCCAGACCAAAGTCGACTAAAACGCCTTCTCGCAGGTCCGGGTTGTACAGGAAATTGGTTGGCTTGATGTCACGATGTAGTATATCATGTTTATGAACCGAGTGTAATGCAGTAAATAATGATCGAAAGTAATGGCGCATGTCCGCCACCATGAACGTCCTATATTGGAGCCGAAAGTCCGTGTGTGGAAAGAAGGGTAAAACTGCAACGACTTGATCATGGTGACGGAAAGCAGTTATCAAAGGGCAAACTGATCGGCATCCTCGGAGGTCATGTAGTAATTCAAGTTCATTTTGAATGCGGAGTGGGCTGCTCGTGACGTATATCTTCTTCAGCGCAACATATCGGGGTTTCCGTCGCCTAACGGGCATCGAATTACAGTTTTCTCCGTCGACTCGTCGCCTTTTTGACGGAGGATCCGTCCATTCATTGTTCTGTTCGTCTCGAAAAATGTCCCAATCGTTTCTATAGTGATCATATAATAGATCCTCGGCCTTGTACACGGTAGAGAAAGTGCCTATCCAGCGGATCGCCGGGTTAGTTGGGAAATCAGTCTCCCGGGCATACTGTATGGGAATCAAGATCCGTTGAAATCGTACCTTCACCGATTCTATTTACCAATCGAAAACGATCCGAAATTCCTGGAAAAGTGTCTTCAAGCTTTTTCATGTCTTCCTTGACCACCTCATCGACCTCCTCCATATGCTCTTCCGCTTCTGGTTCATGTTCCTGGAAAGGTCGCTCTGCACGGCGGTCGCTTCCCGTGTTGGTGCCATTTTCCAGCGCGTGTTTGGATGGCTGTAACATGGACTGAGGGCGTTGGGAATCAGAAATACTTGTAGAGGCCGCCGTCGCGTCGAGCAGAGACATCGCCCGCCAAGGAGTGTAGCGAAGGGAGAAATATCAGGATTGGCGCAGTAACACTCAATTATAATCAGCATACACGAGAAAGGAGAGAGAGCCGGCACGCCTTATGGATAGCAGTGTATTGCGGAGAGGGATATCTTGTGTGGCGCGTATACCCAGGTTTCGCAGTGTAGCGTGGAAGACTTTGATAATTCTTCAAAGCAGCGTGCAAGATATCCGGATATAGGATAGTGTTGTTTATACCGAAATTTCATAACGAGTTTGTGAAATACGTGATATTGGCCAATAGAACTGAACTACCTATACCAGGGACCTACTTGCGTATTGTGGTTTAAATACGGTTTGTGTGAAATATTCCGTATTCATATTACATCTCCGCCTTCTCATGGTTGCTGGGAAAACCGTGCTAGTACTGACTGGAAGGGGAAAATACAAACAAAACAAGTTTTCCGCCCGCAACAAGTTCGCATTTGATTCTCCTACTACCCCGCGACTGCGACTTACCTCGCAGCAAAACAACATACCCCCTCGTGGATAAACCATCAAAACCCCCGTTGCTGTCTCCATAATGGAGGACAGAATCAAATTTGACATCAACGAGTCTCTCAAATATTACTTGAGCGACCCGACCTCCGTGCCGACCCCCGAGGCCGATTCCGAGCTGCTGGATTTTGAAACTGAACCAGAACAGTTGTCCAGCACAATCATCGACAATGTATTGAATCAGATCGTGGATGCTGTGGCTGAAAATCCTGAAGGCCTGGCCAGAGCATCGTCATTTGACTCGTTGCAGTTTCTTCTAAAGTGCGCCTTCGCCCCTAACCCCGAGCCATTTGCTGGCCCTTTTGGTCCCAATTCTGAACTTTTGAATCTTTACAGATATTCCACATTTATTCCGACAAAGTCACTGAGCAAACTTCTCGACTTGATAGTATCCGGCCTATCAGTTGAGGCCGACATTATCCATGGGGATCTGGAATCCGATGAGCAGGACAGCATCCAACACCACAAGGAACTCCTGGAAATGTATGGCTTTATACTTCAATGGGCACTATCTGCGGTTGAGTTAAAAGCAGCGGAAAAACCAGCAGAGTCCGCACCCGCGCGTCGGGGCCCCGGTAAGTCAGGGAGATCTAAAACTACGAAGGATAGCAACTGGGATGGTACTGCTCAAATTCAAGTGTCAATGGAAACCATGTGCAAAGTCATGAAACTCAAACTCAGCAAAATATTTTTGACAACATCAGATCGTGACACGTTTATCAACCTCTTCACTCGCTCAATATATCTCATCTTAGAGAGCGAGCAGCGGGTGAAGAGTATGATGATCCGGATGCACGCTTTTAAGGTCCTGTGCATCGCAGTAAAACACCACGGCCACGGATTCGGTAAGCCCCTAGAGAAATTTGGGAAATGCTGCGAACTCTAAACCTGACTCTTGAACTAGGCGCCCAAACCTCCATCGTACAGAGCTTGACATACTTTGAGCATCTGTCAGAACCAATGGCAGAATTTTTACATATCCTTGCGGAGCAATACGACTACCCGCAACTCTCAGATGAGATTTTAAAGTATTCAGTGGTCGCACAGTTTTTACTATTCTATATGAGCTAATCGGTTGCCAGGGAACTTGGAAACAAGGAATTCAATTCAAATGATACCAGAGGACCGAAGTCGGTTTCTGCATTCATCGTCAAACTTTCAGAGCTGGCCCCAAGGCTGATTATAAAGCAAATGACCCTATTAGCGAAACAGCTTGATAGCGAGGTAATATACCTATGTCCTGTGTGTCCTCCCAGTGAAGGAGCGGTCTAACTCTTCTACAGTCATATACTCTGCGGTGCGCGGTCGTTGAGGTATGTGGAAACCTCATAGCCGACCTCAGCAAACAGGAAGAGCGGACCGACAATTCCAAGACCCAAATTAACGCTTTTTTCGATGTCCTGGAAGAGCGTTTTCTAG
Organism: Aspergillus puulaauensis; assembly: GCF_016861865.1. Taxonomy (NCBI): domain Eukaryota; kingdom Fungi; phylum Ascomycota; class Eurotiomycetes; order Eurotiales; family Aspergillaceae; genus Aspergillus; species Aspergillus puulaauensis. The sequence goes on from NC_054859.1 coordinate 3,737,388, forward strand.
ACATCAACCCCTACTGCCGTTGCCGAGCCATCCAGGTTTACATGAGAATCTGCGATTTGGAACAGAAATTCCCGAAACGTCGGCAAGCAGCGGCAGAACTTGCAGCCAGGAGTCTTGAGGACAAAAGTAGCAATGTGCGACGAAATGCGATCAAACTGCTCGCAAGACTGGTCTCGACCCATCCTTTCAGTATCATGCACGGCGGACAGCTCTCGTTGAAGGAATGGGCGGAGCGCCTCGACGCTGTAGATGCCGAACTCAATGCATTGAAGCCCCCAGAGACACCAGGATTCGACGCCGGAGATGTCTCCCATATCGACAGTGAACTACTAGACGATGCAACACAATTACCCGATGATTCACCGTCCAAGGCACCGCGTATGACAGAAGAGGAAAAGGTTGCAGCGATGAAGAAAGCCGCCGAACAAGCAGCTACTTCAGAATTGCTTGCGCGGCTGCAACTAACCAGGAAATACTACAACGAAGCAATTCGTTTTATCGAAGTCCTCCACATGGGTTCCAGCGTCGTGTCTCAGCTTCTATCATCGAGAAACAAGAGCGAGGCAATCGAAGCAATGGATTTTTTTGTGATGCTGGATGCATACAAAGTTGAGACTGCTCGCACTGGAATTCGGCGAATGCTGAGACTTATTTGGACCAAAGGCAATAGTGATGAGGGTAAAGGAGTCCAAACCCACTTGATTGACTGTTACAAAGGTCTCTTCTTTGAGGCGCCGGACTCGTTTAGTCCGAACGATGCAGCAAACTATATCGCTCGGAACATGATCAGTCTCACATTTGGTGCCACACCTGCTGAACTTACATGCCTCGAACAACTTCTGAGCACTATGATGAAGGCCGATCATATACCTGAAGCTGTCATTGCTAAGCTTTGGCAAGTTTATGGCGTTCAGAAGAAAGAGATTTCAAGAACCCAACGTCGTGGAGCCATCATTGTTCTAGGCATGATTGCACTGGCTGATCCCGAGGTTGTTATCAAAGAGATTGAGATAATGCTTCGAATCGGTCTTGGGAGCTTCGGAAGATCCGACCTGATTCTTGCCAAGTATACGTGCATTGCGCTCAGGCGAATGGTACCAGGCCGCCAAGCCAAATCTAAGGAATCCAGCATTTCTAAGCTTACAAATGACCATGCTGTGCTGGTGAAACTCGCGGCCATAGTTGAGACGGTCTCGGATAGTAAAGAGTGGTACGGGGTTGCTGAGCAAGCTATCAGTGCCATATATGCTTTATCCAAACATCCGGATGTTCTTTGTTCTGACATTGTTAAACGAAAGACAAAATCTGTTTTCCAGCCCCAGATCCAATGTCCGTCTTCAAATAGCTCCGGAAATGAAGAAGAACAACGCCCTGGGACAGCCTCAACCGAGAAGTCTGTTTCAGGACAAAAGACCTCTTCTGCCGCCCTGTCTCAACTTCTCTTTGTCGTCGGCCATATTGCAATCAAGCAGATTGTTCATCTGGAGCTGTGTGAACTGGACTTCAAGCGTCGGAAGGCCGAACAGGAGAAAAATAAACCTCTCACTGCAACTCAGAACAACGACGAAGCTATCGAGAATGATGAGTTGGACCTCATCGGTGGCACGACTGAGGACGATTTCACAGAAGCAATGGCGCACATCCGTGAGCGGGAATTGTTGTACGGCGAGAACTCACTACTGTCGAACTTCGGGCCTTTGGTTGCAGAGATTTGCGCAAACAACAACACCTACTCTGATCGCAATCTTCAAGCCGCGGCAACCATATGCATGGCCAAATTAATGTGTGTATCCGCTGAGTACTGTGAAAAGAACCTTCCCCTTCTTATCACCATTATGGAGCGCTCTGAGGACCCCATTGTACGAAGTAATACAGTCATTGCTCTTGGTGACATGGCCGTGTGCTTCAACCATCTGATTGACGAGAATACGGACTTCTTATACCGTCGACTCAACGATGATGATGCTTCTGTCAAACGCACTTGTTTGATGACTCTCACCTTCCTGATCCTAGCTGGTCAAGTTAAGGTTAAAGGACAGTTGGGCGAGATGGCGAAATGCTTGGAAGATGATGACAAGAGGATCGCCGACCTGTCCCGCATGTTTTTTACTGAACTTGCAGGAAAAGACAATGCTGTCTACAACCACTTTGTTGATATGTTCAGCCTTCTTAGCGCAGAGCGCAATCTAGAAGAAGGGTCCCTCAGGCGCATCGTCAAGTTCTTGATTGGCTTCATTGAGAAGGTGAGTTTATCCCCGACGTGGTGAACTGTTCAAACCTTCAGCAGTTTGCACTAACAGGATTTAATTTACAGGAGAAACATGCCCGCCAATTAGCGGAAAAGCTCGCCGCTCGACTACCAAGATGTGAGACCGAGCGCCAATGGAACGATGTCGCCTACGCACTATCTCTTCTTCCTCACAAGAACGAAGATATCGCAAAGACGGTGGCCGGGGGATTCAATAAGATTGTCAACACTGCCCCGGCCCCGGCCCCGGCTACTGCAACTGCGTAGACCTCCTGTCTTGATGATAAGTTCCCCCAATTTGTAAATGACTGAATGTTTTGTCTCCCCCGGAAATTGGTGCCTATATAAGGGTCAACATTGGATGGCGTAGTACTGGGTTGGTTTCACGATCGGATATTGGTGCGCTCTTACAATTATTTATAACATACGCGGATGGTGAATAGAGAAATCTTATTCTCTATTGATAAATATTTTATCGCAACTCTTATGACGTGCCCTGCGGGCGGGGCTCAGGTTCAACAGTATCGACAAAAACCTAGTTAACTCAAGTTATATTTGAAGGTTAAAAGAGGCAGTACCACTTGTGCAGAGAGCACGCAATTTAAAACATTACGAAACGAACGGTCTCAGGTCAATGCACAGGGCACGTGTATAAATTTGCTGTGTAAGGCTTGAAGAGAAACGGTATAAGAAATGAAAGCGGTCCAAGAAACGCCCACTCCCTTCCCACCACATAGCATTTGTTGTGTACGCCAAAATCAGGTTCATGTAAGCAAATTGAAGATCTGCTTTGATAACAAGTCAACGCTAGGCGCCCTTGACATAGCTCTCCTCTAACTGGTAGTGTTGGTTGCGAAGACCCTTGAGGACCTCTGCACCTTCCTCACTCAACTCTGGTCTTCCCAAAGGCGTGACGGCGCCAGTGAAGAAGCGAGGTTTCCATTCTTCATTCTTTTCTTGTCGTTCAGCGGCTTTCTGCCGTTGTCGGTCTTCGATCTCAACTTTGAGCTTGGTGGCTTGGCTATATCTTTTGTCCAGTATTGCCTCAGTCACATCAGACCAGAATTTTCGGGACTCGTTGGATAGCTGGCTTTCTTCAGGCGGCAGAGTCTTTGCAACAGGAAAAAGGGGTGCGATGTCAATCAGTAGCTGGGGCTCATTTGTGCCAGCCATGGTGTAATACATTTGATTCTGCCATGACCCTGAGATTTTGGCAAGCACATCGGCTTCCGGAACGTCCTTTACCCTAGTAATCGTATCTTTGTCCGGGTCATATCGGAAGATAACGCCTTCAACCTTATTTTGAGCTCGGCTGATCCAACCATCCTCCAAATATTGTAAAATCACCTTAATCCTCGTTTTCGGGCAGACGATATAGCATGTGTCAGCCACACTGATGGATAAAGCGCCACGCAGCAGGCCACCTAGGTGGGCAGCAGGGTGTTTCAGCTGGTATTCCTCATCGTCCCTTTTACTGATATTGATGAAGATGCCAAGGTTGTGCTGTCCGGGGGCAACGCGGATGCTTGTTCCGGTGAATTTGGCACTAATCTGATCAAACCCGCGAGCGGATACTCCTGTTTCTGAACAGTCAATGTAGAATGCGGACACTGGCGGATGATGAGATGTTTGTTCGGTCAAGTAACACACTCTGGCTGGTTTTCCGTTGTAATCGTTCACGGTTGACGCGCCCTTGACTGGAGTCCCTTTGGACACGTGCAACTCGGAAAGGGTAGAATTTACTTCCCAGCTACACTGGAAGATGAAAAAGAGGTAAGCAACCATAGGAGTAGATGTGGTATGTGAAAATTCAAGCTCACCCTGAAAAATTCACCAAGAGTGGAGTTGTAGGGTTTACATGGCTTTCCCTTAATGTATTTCTAAGTGACAGTCAGCGCAGTGGCGCGCTTCTTGTGATTGATGGGCACGACAAACCAAGTCTTTAGTAAACCAAAACCTCAAAACCTCCAGCATACGTCCAAGTGGTTCATCTGATGTACCAATGCTGTAGATTTCCCAGTCAGAAAACGAGCCACCATGATTAATAGGCAGGCGATATTGCTGACCTTGCGAAGGTCTCCGGTCTATCCAAATAGTTCCAGTATTCTAGAGAAGCGGCAGGATTGGTCAGCGATCAGAACTGAAATGTGCTCCGTTCTTATGAGGTCAACCAACGCACCAAGGTTGGGTGTCGGTTCTAGAAGCTGGGCGGGCAGCGAAAACCTGACGGATGCGATATCACTCACGCCGACGAATCTATAGAAAATAACAAGATGCGATTAGCGCAAAAATTATCATATCAACAAGGAACGTGAGGGCACCCACTTTCGAAGAATAGACAAGAATGTCTTGAGCTTCGAGGATTCGTCGGGTGCGTTCTCAGGCACATCAGGTGTTGATGTGGAAGACATGGCGATTCTGGGAATGCTAAGGGAAGTAGGCGGCAAATGGGATCAAAGAATCCAGGGGTAAACCAGCCGTTGCAAGCTCAAACGCACGGAAAGAGAAAGAGACCAACAGGCCCAACTTTGGCGTCCCGCCGCAAAAGTTATAGAACAAAGTCACGGCGGGTGGGGAGCGGCGCAGCGGTAGTTTGACGATATAATGGCAGGACAGCGGCCAAGGATAGAACAATGATAACAGTCTCCTGCAACATCAAGGCAAGAAACAAAAAAAAAAAAAAAAAAGAAGAAGCCCAACGTGGAGAAGGATGTTGGGACAAAGCGGTCGGTTTGGACTTTGGAGAGCAGGCGGTGACGTCTTGGGTCGGTCAACCCTTCGGTTCTTCACTGTAGGCAATCCTGAACGCCACCAGGCCTGATCACAGGAGACGTGAAATGATCATTATTAAGGAAGACATGAGAGACTTTAGGAGGGGCAGGAAAGACAAGAGGGGCAAAGAAAAGCGCTTTGGAAATTTTTGACTGCGAGACAGCCTTGTCTACATTTGCACAGGCTGCTATTTTTCGATTCCATTGATCCTCTCCAACCACTCCCGTCGGAGGGCGCAGAAGCCCTCGTCCAATCGGCGCATCACGAGGTCACCCCGGCCCTCTTCCCTGGTCAAAGCAAGCTTTGCATGGTTGTCTTTACTAGGCTGTCTTGCCTTATGTATAGGCCCATTCATTCCGACATTCTATGCTGGTCACCGCTAGTATCAATAGACGCCGAGCATTAGACTACTCCTTCAACCTTGGAATCAGGTCTTCGATGAATCGCTTGCGCGCCAAGAAGCGTAGCCATGTCCTTATTGCTGGCCCATAATCATATCTCCTCCCCGCAGAATAATCATCATCTGCCCGCTGCAATTGCTGTTCCTCTCGTATGGTCGCCCGAAGCTCCAGCTGCAATCTGCTCAGATCTCTGCAGTGTTGCTCTAGTTCGTCTGTTGAATATTCTGAACACTCTTTCCCCGCAGGCATGGCTGCTTCATTAATAGATTTTTCAGTCACTTCGTAGGACACGTCGGGCTCCAAAAGCGTATTTTCAGCCATGACCCCCGGTCCGACGCCGGTGTTTTCCCGCTCGCGTGAAGTTATAGCCCTTTCAATCTTTTGTAGCTGTTTGATATTCACAGCCAATTCATTGACAAGGCCAGGAAGGGGATCACGAACAAGGCTTAGAATTGAGAATTCGATCTGATCTTCTTCATACCCTTCCATCCTGGCGCGTATATTCGGCTTTACTAAGTCTAACCAGTCGCTGTCTGGGTCGAATATTCCTGTATTTTGTCAGCAACACCGTCACTAGTTAAAAATAGTATGCACTATGTACCGAGAACCTGAGGTTGGCGTTCCAAACCATCAAACTTCCACACCTTTCCTAAGGCAGGAACAAAGGCAATGAAATGAAACCCTGCATCAGGCTCATGCTCTTCACGGCCGCGCTTAGTCGACCTATTACGCCTAGATTCGGCTTCGTATTTGAGTTGTAAATCAGAATTCAGTATATCCATCCTCCTGCGCGTGATTTTAGCAGCAATAAGAGTAAAGAAGAATGGCAACTTCTCTTAACGCACCTAGCAAAAGAGTTGTGTACCTCTTTCACAAATTCGAAATTGTTGATTGCATCTCCCCTTAAAGCGGGTGTAAACGGCATCGTAAAGTTCTTGAAGCTTCGGAGATTCTCCCCAAGATCAATACCCTCGATGTTGTTGACAATGTTCAAGAGAGCAACGCTTGCACATGCATTGTTCGCGGTCTAGCAGGAGGGGCGGGGCGAATCAATAAACATACAGCAGAATCAAAACATGGATGAACAAACCTGATTTGCAAACCAAAGCCCTTCAGGGCAACTAGCCTCCTGCTTATCCGGATCATCCTCTCGCCAGCGGAACAGGAATATAAAGCCGTAAACAGGTTTACTGTCCAGGATTCCATTAGATACGGGACCATTCAGCGACCAGAGGGTCTTACTTCAGACAGGCGAGAAGTTCATCATCTAATGAGACAACTTCCTGAACTTTGACGCCCCTGACACCAAAGTTGCGGAGCATTACATTGAAAAGAGCCTTTAAAACATGAGTAAGGCTGAAAGTCATAGAATTCATAGATGAACAAACTGGCTCAGATTCCAGCTCGCAGAAGCCATTCCAGGACTTCTTTTCTTCTTCTGAGACTGAATCATAGGAGACATTTCTTCCACATATACTGTCTGCTGTATCATTCAGCCTCCTTCGTTTCATACGCTCACTCATAGTTTGTGCCATGAGTAATAAGATGCTCAACAAGTCAAAAAAGAAAAAGAAAAGAAAAGAAAGAAGGAAAGACTGCCAAAATCAATCAAGACCTGTCAGATTGTTCAGGAGAAAATAAGACACTGGATCGATAAAATTAAATAGGCTTCCCCCCAGATTAAGGTAAGATGGGGTGCACCAGGGGGGTCTCACACATTGGTGTATGGTGAAGAAGCAAATACCAGAGTCCTCCCGGATTTTAGACGGTTATACATGTGTGGAAGAAGTGGAAATTATTCATTGTTCAAGATACAACTGAGTTTAATGAGAGAGCCGGTGTTAGGTTGAAGCTGGCGGCGAGCTCTCCCCAGACTAGTCCTGATTTGGAATGCGCGCGTCAAACCGTGGACCCAACTGGAGAAAAATATCGGCTATCAAAGAGCTGCAAGCTTCTTCAAGGCCCAACAACTGCCAACCGCCAGCTACACAGAAATTTAGCTCAACCCACTAACTGCCCTGAAGGCGAGCTGCTCATACACTTACTCACGCGTCCTATCAACTATATTCCATATCATTGGCAGGTACCACTCGAGATTCGCAATTTATAGCACTGCATCATCGCTCGTGGAAAGCCCGCGACCACAGCATGCCATGAGCGACACACCCCGGCTTCGCTCCGCGTTTCCCCAAACGCCCCGAACAACTCAGAGAGCAAGAGACTACAACCAGTCACCTTCAAGATCTATCCCACGAACTTTTCCCCCTCCGAAAACTCTTTCAGAGGCACCATCGGCCGGCCAGGATGGGCGCTCGTCGCTCATTCCATCCCGCATAGTTGACCCCCCGACACAACGACTATATGTGGCGGCCATCTATATCGCTCTAAATGCGTGGCGGGGCTATGAGGCTTGGTCGGCTTCTGATGATTTGGATTCCACTTGGCTGTTTTTGAAATGGGCTTCCATAGATGGCGTGTTTCTCTTCGGTCTACAGGCTTTGCGCATCCCCTGGTTGGAATGGGCTTTTCCGACGACGCTTGCGCTCTTCTTGGTTCACGTTGCGTTCAACATCTTTCTAATGTTTCGCATCCCGGTATGTGGTATGCTCGGATCCTTCATGCAAACACTCGCTAACTTTATCAGATTCCTATTGGGGTATGGTTATCTGGAATGGTGAAGCTCGCTTATGATCGAGAACTTTCGATTTCAGGACAGAGCATTAAACCTGGCGATATCATTAACAATGCTTCCCTTATTCTCGGAAAGCAAATCGTCAACATCCTCCCCGAAGGGTAGGTTCCGTCATTCGCTAGCTCCTGTGTCTTGGACGCTAATTTTTTTTCTTCTGAAAAAACAAACAGGTCTGCTGTCCTGAACCCGGAGCTAGTGCCCCTTTGTCTAGATTCTCAAAAGACTACTGTCGATCTGCCCATCCGAGTCAATCAAACCGATCCTATTTTGATTGAGCTACTACGTCTCGACTTCAACAACGGTGACAGTGAAGTCATTTCAATCCCAGTCAAACAACTGAAGCAACTGAAGCGAAGAGCAGACAAAAACCATTCTCAGTCAGGCTCTCTTCACCGTGATCTCCTTTTACCAATCCGTAAAACCGGAGTATACCGTCTGCAGCGAGTCGTGGATGAGTCTAAGCTTGATGTTCGTGTGCGAGCCTCGGATTCCATCGTCACCTCTTGTCCTCGTGCGTTAATAAAGAATTCGTACACCCATAAGTGCCGCGGCGAGTTATCAAACTTAGTGCTGGCCGTTGAGGGTACCCCGCCACTAAAAATAAAATACAGCAGACAGGTGAATGACCATGACCGCGGTTTCTCGTTTCAGAACATTCAACCAGATCATTTACGCACTCCTCTCCTGGGTCACAGGTCCCTTGGTCGGCTATTTGATTCTCGCGAGGCGGAGATAGCGTGGGCCCAAAGCCAACTTATCGAAATCCCGCTAAATGAATCTTTGAATATTGGGGGTGACTGGCTCTACATGATCGAGGAGGTACACGATGGGTCTGGAAATGTTGCGAATTACTCAATGGTCTTAGAAGACGCTGATCGGCAGTCGGCAAAGTCCTTGGCTCAGTGGCATCAATTCTCTGTTCATGAAATCCCTAGACTATCTCTTTCTGGATGCAACGACCAGCACTTCCTTGAGGTAGCACGTGGCGAAAACCTCCCACTACCGGTCAAATTTCATAATTCAGAGCACGGGTATAAGAGCGATGGACCATTTTCTCTAACCTTCTCCTTTGCCATCGACGGTCAGGAGAGTATGGAGGATCCAGCTCGTACAGTTCGCCAGCTCTCACTCAAAACGGTCGATCAGAAACCTCTCATCAAGGAACCAGGATGGTATAGTTTGAAGCACGTTTCTAGCCAGTACTGTTCGGGGGAAATCTTCGAACCTTCGTCTTGCTATTTGCGTAACCCGCCGGAACCTGAAATGTCGGTCCGCTCCGAGAAGATATACGATAAATGCGCGAATAGCCCAGTTGGATTGCTTGTCGATTTAGATCTTACAGGCTCACCGCCGTTCCATCTCAGATATGCTATTGAGACATCCAAAGGCATTGAGACCAAACATCAGGTGATCGATGGGTTACGCTCACAATTGGACTTCACGCCCTTGGAAGCAGGTCATTATCGGTATCGCTTTTTGGACATCGCTGACAGCGTATACGCCCCCAGACCATTGGATAATACGGTATCTGTTCTGGAGCAAGACGTTAAACCCCCCGCTTCTGCACATTTCGTTGGTACCAAGGAGGTTCGCAAGGCTTGCTTTGGAGAACCGATATCTATGGATGTTGCTTTCCTTGGAGAAGCACCTTGGACCCTGCAATACGAACTCGTCCATAATGGCAAAAAGACAAAACATGTTCTCGAATCTGAGACTGCAAGGTCCACCATTGTGACGGACAAGCTTGTTAGCGGTGGTGGGTATAATCTCGTGCTAACGAGTGTAAAAGATCGCTCCAAATGCAAGCGGAATATCAATGAAATCCTCAAAATTGATGCCCGGTCTAAGCCACCCCACGTTTCCTTCGGTCACATTGAGAAAAGCAGGAAATACTCCGCGCTACAAGATTCCAACGTCGACATACCGATCAGACTTAGTGGCGAACGTCCTTGGACTCTGCAGTACATAAATTTGGATACAAACGCTTCAATAGCCACGAAGACTTTCTGGCAGGAAAATAGTTTCTTGGCCGTTGGTCAAGAAGGGCGGTACGAGCTCGTGGGAGTGACAGATGCCTCATGCCCAGGGTCCGTTGATGAGTTAGCGAAGGTATTTGAAATCTCTTGGATTCCCAGGCCCCAGGTCACCGCTATAGATGATACGCCAGTGGGGCCAGATGGTCTAGTTGCGAAGAGTGATATTTGTCAAGGACAAGGTGATAGTCTCGAACTTTGGCTCGCAGGCACTCCCCCTTTCGCAATCCAGTGCGAGCAGCAAAGGAAATCGTCTCGTGGTTCCACTACCGTTCGAGTACGAAACCTCAAAACGGCTCTGCATGCTCTTTCAATGGAGCTAGAAACATCCGAGCCAGGTGATTACATATACCGATTCAAAGAAGTGGGTGATAACCTTTACAATACCCAACCCGGAAGCAATCAAGTCGCGGTCACACAGCGAGTTAACCCTCTTCCGTCTGCACGTTTTGACGCCCCGGGCCGCATTTACGGCTTCTGCAAGGAAGACAACAGCGGTGAGGAGCTAATCCCTCTCACTATGGAAGGCGTGCCACCATTCTCCCTCGAAATCTCCATCAAACACTATGCCAAAGCGAAGCCAGAAATAGTTTCCATTCCAAACATTAAATCTAATCGGCACAGTCTTCCAATTCCAAGACGCCATCTTGATCTAGGGCAGCATGTCGTTAGCATCCATAAAGTTCGGGACGCACGAGGCTGCGAAAAGTCCTACCACACAGATCTGTCTTCGGTGAGGGTGGCTGTTTCGGACGTACCTACGATAATCCCGCTTGAATCAAAATCGGATTACTGTGTGGGCGAACGCCTCTCGTTCTCACTCTCAGGACATGCTCCGTTTGAGGTTTTCTACACTTTCAATGGCGTTGCCAGAAAGGCGTCTTCTCAATCCAACCATTTCCGCCGTATTGCAGAGAAACCTGGCATCTTTATGATCACCGCTGTTAGTGATGGCGCAAGTGGGAAATGCAAAGCCCACAAAGATATAGTGAAGACCATCCACCAGATGCCTAGCGTTAGAATCAGCAACGGTCAAGTCTCCATCGTAGACATCCATGAAGGTGGTGAAGCAGAGCTCGAGTTCGAGTTTCGGGGAACGCCACCCTTCGAATTTACGTATGCTATTTTTTCTATCTCCCTTTGCGCGGTTTTCAGTCGATCTAACACAAGTTTGTTTAGGTATATTCGAAGCACAAATACCCGGAAAGGGAAGAAGGCTGAAATACTTGACATCAAGCATGACATCTCTTACGAACATAAGAAAATCATCAAGACTTCTGACGAAGGTACTTACGAGGTTGTAGCGATCAAGGACAAATTCTGTTCATTTTCTGCTCAGCCGTCAATGGAAAGGAATGAGAAGTTACTAACGGGCTGATGGATGCTGCCGCCTCGATAGACGTCTGGGTTTTAATTGATTATGTGTACTTTTATCTTCAATTTTGTCTTCCTTCATTTCCAGTAATGTCTTGTTTGGAGTCCAGTATATAGCATTGCAACGGCGCTTCAAGGTATATCACACATGACAATCAATACACAAATATTTACATATCTAGAAAACTTCACTTTTCGAGAGTGTCGATCCGAGTGATCATACCCAACCCTAGCCTAGAGACCTCATTTAGAATCGCCCTGCGATTGATCGAAATAGTGGCATCCAGTTCGGAGCCACTCGTCCCTTCCGGCAATGTTGAGTATGCGAGACCCAAACTCCAGCCTTTCGACTTTGAGGTCTGCGGGTTCCAGAGTCCAGCAATGATATCAGATTGCTCATTCCCAGAGAAAAAAAGAATACTGGATCTGAAGCAAGCCTGGAAATCACAAAGTAACGCTTTGATGATATCTTGTTTGCCAGGTCGAGCTGGATCCCTCGACGCGCTGAGGTTTTTAAATTTTGTTACCGCAGCTGAACGGTCATGCAACAGCTTCGAGTCTAGATGGATGATAAAATCGTACGGTTCAAGTGCGGGAATGAAAAGTTGCGATATATCAAGTCCAGGCCCATTTTCCCGTACAAGTTTCATGACGGTCTTTGCGAGGGTGCAAATCCGCGCAGCAACCACTTTTGGGGGCATTTCGTACTGCGTCCATGTTACGCCTTCAATGTCGATATCAGAACCAATAAACATAGATACGCTATTCATCGCCGGGTCAATACTGCGCCATGCGGCAAACCGCGTCCGAATTGTTTCGATTGCTGATTGGTCCAATTCACCACCAAGATCAACGGTTATCGGCTCTTGCTGCCAGTCCCATTGTGAAATGGAATGTAACGTTCTTAAGAAACCGGCCATCACACTCGAGGGCGTCTCCCAAGGGTGTGGCTGAGCGAATGCCCGCACCACGATCAGCTCGATTAGCTCCTCATTGACGTGCGCATCGAAGAGATGGCAACTGAACCAATATTTTACCAAGCGTATGGTAGGTGACAGAAGTGGAAAACGGGTGCATAGCGTTTTGACCGCTTGCGAGAGGCGCGGGCAGTGGATGAAGAGCCTCTTGTATGCAGAAAGTGCATAGGAAACTTCTTGCTTTGTTTGCGTACCCGCACCTTGTTCTCTGATTTTTCGTTCAAGTAATGTTTGCTCACGGTCATGATGAATTCGAAGGCGAAACACCACTCCAGACACGTGAGTAATGTCCAGAAATGTGTTATTAAGTATTTTGCTTTGTTCATTTTCCAATCCCACTTGGGCCGATGAGAAGTCACCAAACTCGGTCAAGGCATCCCCTATCTTCACAAGGAAAGCGACCTTTGTCATCTGGACAGCTATAAGATCGTCCGGCCATCGTGCGGAGCTCTCGAACTGAAGCACAACGTCAACAGGGTTAGCATCACGGTTTCGCGCTACACGAAGTGCCGTATATCGAAGCAACGAACTAGCAGGTGCCAAATGCCTAACAGTCAAAGGAACACCCTCCATGGTTTGGATCGATTTTTCCAGGGTGTTGAAGGCATTGTTGATCAGTTGGAACGCAGGGCTAGAATACAAGAGTATTCCATCGCCGTTGTTTCGGAGTTGTACATCAAATTCGTCACCGAAATAGCTTATATCGTCTTCAGAATAATGAAAGTGACGGTTCAGAACATGGAGCAGGATTTGATGCACTATCGAAGCGGACGAATCTTCGGACCATACCAAACTTTCGCGAATGCTGCCATCTTTGAAACGTCTGAGCTCAGCCTTTTCACCCCAGAATTCCCTGAACGATGTAGCTGCTTCCTTCTCTTCTGCAGATGGACCGTGATCGACCAAACGTGTAGCATTCTCAGAGTTCATAAGCAAGCCCACCAGAAGGCTGCGCTTCCCTGATTTTCGCAGACCTTTCATTTCCACAGACCAAGGGCTACTAGATGGGCTGGAAATGTGAATAAGATCGACCCTGTCCCCAAGCGCATTCAGAAGCAATTCGTAAATCGCGCGCTCTTTGTGGAATGTAGCAAGTGCATCACCATTTTCTGTGACCGAAAGTGTGATAAGCCGGTCAAATCGAAGCAATGGTTCATCAATTTTGAGAATGAAAACCTTTTCGAAATGGTCATCCCGAGACTCGTTCAACATTCTAAGTGTTATCCCTGCTTCGCGGCGAAGTAACGAGTACGACCAGGGCGTCATCTTGTAGAGAATGTTCAGGCCTCTCCTGTCGTCATAAACCACAGGAGCTCCGCTTGGAAACGAAACATCTGAAACTGCAAACAATAAAGGATCTGTTAAATCCTTTCCAGCAAGAAACTGTATAGATGCTTTGAATAGCTGATAACTACTGTATGACTTGAGGAGGACAGGTTTGCCATTCGGACCCCCACCTTCGAGCAAAAGTGCCATGAGTATCGAAAATTCAAAACCTCCAAACCCGCCACTGCGAAATGACGACCCATATCCGCGTTGCTTGAGCCATATACGACCCAGAACGCATGCATCTTTGAACGATCCACAGCTGAAGACGGCTGAAGACAGAAGCTTATGATAGTCGGCAACAGTGGCTTCCGAACGGAGGCATGAGTTGTACAAGGGAGTAGGTTCCTGATTCTTTTCCTCTCCTTCTGAACCCCGTCGTACGCTGTTTTTCATTGGAAGGGTGCGTCTGATAGGAAACAATGTGCTTTCAACCGCTGTGATGATGCGAATCTGGAACTTTGAACCTCCGTTTCCAGATCTTGAGGAATGTGGGGACTGTAATATAATAGTAGGGCGAAGAGGGTCCCCATCCTGGAGTTGGAATTTCAGGTTCAGGTCTATACCTTTTTTGTTTCTGATTCCAGCAGCAATGCAAGCCACATAGTACGCTCGTTTATGAAAATATCGATAATTGGTGTAGTCTTTTTCTCGGAAAATTGAGCTTGGCATTGTCACAGACATATCGACAACATATGGTGCTACCGTTTTTGTGCCCGTTCTAAGCGCAAAGCTTCCAACCACATTGACGTTGGCGGGTCGAGCAAACATAACCGAGTATTTGGTATCCTTTCCGGGATGCGGTTGGGGGTACGGAACAGCAATACCATGCGACTGGCGTAAGTCCTTCTCAGCTTCCGATGCCTGTTTGGCCGGTTGTTCTGGCAGGTTCTCGATCAGATCCTTTAGCTCATGAAGGGTGTCCTTGATCGTCGCGAGTTGTTTGTCGTAAAGTGGCCTTGACTCTGTAATCAATTCGTCTAGTTGTAACTTGAAGAAACTAGATTTGTAGAGTCCACTAGCAAGGGCTATTTCTGCAGAGCCAGCATTTGCCATGTGCCTGGTTGGCCTTGAAGTATCGGTCGGTTTTGAGCCGTTTAATCCATTCATTTTGAGTGACCGGTCTGCGCCGATGGCTGCATATGAAGACGTTGCGTTTTCGGTATACGAAACACTATCAGGACATGGACTCAGCTTTCTTCGCTTCCCTGTATAGCTCGACATCCTCAAAATGGTGGTCTGTGAGATTCGAACAATTGAAGGTCCAACAAGCGTCAGTTCCGAGTCTCCCAGACTTTTTTTTTCTTGGGCGGTAATCTAAACTCCGACCGCCGATAGCATCACGTGTATGTGTCACATGACCAGTTCAAGAAAAGCAGCATCAGTCTGTCAAAGACAAAAGAAATATTAATAATACTATAGACTACATAGTTAACTGTAGTGATGCTTGTTAAATGCACAACTTACTCTTATATTAAGTTGACTTATAACTACTCCGTAATAAGATTACGTGCTTTTAGACCTGCAATAAAGGACTATGTAGTTAGTTAACTAACTTAAGCCAAAAGTGTGTATGAATCATCATCCAAATTCTACCTAACCCGGCCGCGCCGTCGCTGCAAAATGTCCGCAATACATAATTGGTTGGATTTCCTCCATCTCATCGCCGAAGTCGCTGGCCGGACCGCTTGCTAATTTCTTGTGTGAACTTTAGTTGTTCCTCAATAATTCTCATATTCTTTTATAATTCTGCATGTGCTCATTCAGCTTTTCGCATTAACATTTTCCTTCAGCAACATGCTTCAGGAAACCGGAGGTCCAGTGCCTCCCAACACGGACCATGTATGTATAGACCCGCGTACCCCACGTACATCTCACAAGAGTTAGCCATGTATCAAATGCTTTGGCGTAACTTTGATCCTAAATTCTCGCTGCTGACAGTATCTAGGCTGTCAGCGCATCACTCCCCACGTGGGAGTCAAATGTGGCATATGAGGAAGGGGAGCTGGTAAATACGATGAGATGCGGTTATCCTCGATTCTTCGTCCACCCGATCATTCAGGAACTTGTTGGGGAAATCATGTCTCGCTTCGCGGACCCGGACATAGAGACAGCGACTTTATTCCCTTCACCGAACACCGCACGAATGTGTCAATCGTTCATGTCATCGAGGATATCACCTGAAAAAGCACATAAAATCCGTGTCATGGACCTGGCTCCCACTCAACGTCTGGAAAGTGAACTCACTGCCATTAAATCGCTCCTTTCATGTGTTGTATACCCAAAAGAATATGCAAATATCGCGAAACAAGTGTGGCAACATTCTGGCGATGGCGTATCCAGCCGACGAGGAGAGTTCTGCCTTGGTGCTTTGAAAGATGGTCTTCTTGTGGAGAAAAAGGGGGATACGGCAGATTCCGCATCGCAAAGGATTTCTAAGGGCCCTCGGAGATATCAGGGACGAGGTTCAATAAATGGGCTGGGCAAATTTGCACCACATGGTGTAGCTTCAGCCAACGAGCCCTTAGAAGGGCGTGAATCAGTCCAGTTCATCGAAGAACGTTTTGGGCGGAATTTAAGTACTTCACTGGCTAATCAAGCAAAAATTGCTGTACGCAGGCGAATAGCAGGCGTCTTAACCGCAGATGTCGAGCTGAGCGAGGCGTTGGAGAAAACCTCAGAACAAGGAAGAGTAACAGGACTTTTGGAGTCAGATGTTTTCCTTTTTCCGACTGGCATGAGTTCGATCTTTAATTCACATCGATTGTTGCTCAAAACTAAGGGTCCTATGAAAAGTATCTGTTTTGGATTTCCCTACATTGATACTTTGAAAATCCTTGAGAAATGGGGCCCTGGCTGTGTCTTTTATGGACACGGCTCTTCTGAGGACCTAGATGATTTGGAGTCTCGGTTAGTCGGCGGGGAGAGATTCCTGGCTCTCTTCACCGAATTTCCGGGTAACCCCCTTCTCAAGGCTCCTGATCTGAAGCGAATTCGAATTCTCGCCGACGCGTATGACTTTGCCGTGATCATTGACGAAACAGTGGGGAATTTTCTCAATATCAATGTGCTCTCTCATGCAGATATTGTGGTCAGTAGTCTGACCAAAATTTTCAGCGGAGACAGCAATGTCATGGGGGGGAGTGCAGTGTTGAACCCCCACGGACGGTACTATCAGGCATTAAAAAATACATTCAGCCAGGAGTATGAAGACAATTTATGGGTAGAGGATGTCGTGTTCCTCGAAAGAAACAGCCGTGACTTCGTGTCCCGCATCGAAAAGATCAACCATACAACAGAGGAGATCACAGAAATGCTCAAAGAATCCCCACTTGGTGAGGCCCCCTCCAGTCGTTACATAGATTTTTTAACTCTAACTGCAGTTTAGTCAAAAATGTGTACTATCCTAAATACAATCCCTCATTGCCTTTGTATGAGGCATTCCGCACCCCTAACGGCGGCTATGGGGGTCTTTTCTCGGTCACTTTCTACACAACAGCAGAGGCGATTGCATTTTTTGACAGCCTAGAAGTTTTCAAGGGCCCTAGCCTTGGGACTAACTTTACTTTGAGGTGAGATTTCTCAGTTAAAAATTGTTAAATTTGGACAGGCCCCTAATCGCCTGCCTTAGTTGCCCGTACACATTACTCGCTCACTACGGTGAACTTGAGTGGGTATGTATCTAAGATCTTTTTTTTTTTTTTTTTTTTCATTATCATGGTGCTTCGATATCTCTAACTTCTTGCACAGGCAAGTTCGTTTGGTGTAGAATTTGACCTGGTGAGAGTAAGCGTTGGTTTAGAAGATGCACCGTTTCTTCGGGCTAGAGTGCAACAGGCACTGAATGCGGCTGCTAAGACATCTAATAAATAGCCGGCCAAACCTAAAACAGGGTCTATGAACAGTATTCGAACTACTATAGTTAATTTGACTACCCCGGTTCTACATATTTTTTTCCAGGTCAATGGTTTGCGTCAGAATAACACAGTAAACTAGTAAGGGCTGCACTGTTTGCCGAATTGCAGTTATTAGCCGAAACTAGGGGCACAGTAAATCAGGACAAGGGTGTGAAGTCACAAAAAAATCCCAGGGAATTACACAAACAGGCGTGAAGTATTGCAGGAAAACATGAGCAGAAAACCTTCAATGATGGCATAGGTTCCACCGGCTCAGCCATCGTTCCCCGATGTCAGGAAGGCACCTAAATCTCCGCTGCCCGATCGCCTCAACGCCTGACTCATAGTTTCAATGTTCAAGTCACCACTGAAACTAGGGGATAGTGGTCTCTGAATAGCAAGATGTGGGCTCTCAGTATCCTGCGCAACCCTGTTCGGAGAGAGCTCTAGGCCCTTGAATGATGCTGAAATGCTCGTCGGTGGAGAAGTTCCAAATCCATGGGAAGACACCGGAGAGTATAACGGTGATGGAGACATGTTGGGAAATACTGTAGCCGATGGATTTGGACTACCTGCGCCCCTTTGAAAAGAGTCGCTGCCAGGAGGGCACTCCCCTGTTTCCGCACTTTCAGCATTTACAACATCAGCAAATGAGATGAAACTTAGACGCCGAATGTCGTTTGCGTCCAGACTGTGTCTGGTTGACTGAAGCTCTTCGGTATCACCGGTATCTGTCGCGGTTGGATCAGGTGATGGCGATCGTAACGACTGCTCTGCGGGAACACTATTCGCAGTGGGGAGATATATATTCTGGGTAACAATTTCAACGGAGTCTGGGTCGAGTTTGTTGTCGGTAATTGCTTCGGAAGATGCCTCCAAGACCGGAGGAATATGATTCTCTGTCCGGATGTGTGAAGGAATTGACGACGATTGAGGTAACAAAATATCTTCTTGCACATTGCGTTCGAAAATCAAGGATCCAGGTGAGTTGGCCTGAAAAGGAGACCGTTGGGCGAAGCGTTCTGGCGATGATGGAGACCTTTGGGGGGTCCTTCCTCGTGAAGGCGAGTGTGAGCTAGTGCCTGGCGAAAGTGTCAACGGTCTTGAACAAACAGCACAGGCAGCCATTGCTGGATTCGAATCGTAAATCATGCCCATAGCAGAGCTTTGGTCTTGATCATCGTCCTCTCCCTTCTCGCAATTGCAATGTTTTGGACCCAAAATCCGCATCGGTTGTGCCGGCTCATGTTTACCCTTAATGTGAGCATCACCGGACATCGATTGCATGGCTGTTGGGTTATTTTGGGTCTGTCTGGTCGGCGCGCTGTTATTTTCGGCTTCCATAGCACCGTCCGCCACTGAAACCCTGCAATTCCAATATACAGATAGGTAAGATGGAGTGGTGCACTCAAGGACCAAGCATTCAAGGCTCGTCCGGAATCAATAAAGTAAGCGTCGGTTGTGTCACGGAAAGTAATCGATACTGGCATCCAACCCGTCGGTCGATCACCAAGGTCGCAGGCGGAGGCAAAATGGAGCCTATTGATATCAAGTCATGAACAATCCACGGCCTATATCATTTTGCGGATAGCTCGTAGGCGAGAAAAAGCACGAGGCTCACGTATCAGCAAAACAGAAGCTACCGGACGCTCAGGAAACCGTAGGTATAATAAAACAAGGTATCAGATGTAGACCGTGCACCAGGCTCGTTGAATCCAATAAGCGTGGTCGGGCAATAGGATCAAAAGAATAAACTAGCTATGCACATAGGTTATATTAGTGTGACAAAATGAAACATAGTTTTGAGTAAAGTAAAAGGACATCAAAAGCTGCCGAAGAAACCTCGGAAGAAATGGGATTCATTACTACCAGGCTTAAATTGCTAGTGATGATGTGTGTTAAATTAATGTAGAAATCAAATGGACACATGACACCTGCCAAGAAAAGTTAACTATGGTGGGGTCGCTGCATAAATACGAAGTGCTTGAGTTCTAGTGAACTAATGAACTACTAGTTAATTTGCCGTCGCTGATAAATTATGTAATCCTTCCATTCCTGTCACGAGACAATACACGGAAAAAAGTTGACAGTCCCGGAATCTGTCCCCCAGGAATCTTTGCTGTGTGCGCTCTCAAACCGGGCGTCTGTCCTAACTCCTAAAGGCACACACGCGCCATCTTCAAGCAAACCACAGCAGTGCTTCCAGTATGTATATCATTCAACCTCCTTGTTCTATTCGCTATGTGTTTTGGTATATATTACCTAAATTTGTTATGCTAACTGCTTGTTTAAAGCGACCTGCTCTGCTTGTGTTCAACCTCCTTAGCCTGTGTAACTGTGCCGCGCTCTAATTCATGACAGCGTCAGGCAAGATATTAAAAATGGCGGCTTTTGTTACGGCCTCTAGAAGACCTATTCTGGGTTTGCCATTTCTCCTACCTTCATGCGAGCTAGCCTCCCTTGAGTTGCGGCGGACCCAATCCTCTTACAGGCGCACAAAACAACGCCTACGAGTCAAACCAGATGCTTCTTTCGGCTTGTCCTCAGATAAAACTCATGATCATATCATCTTCAACCCTCCATCAAGCTCTCCATCTGTCTATCACACGCCGACGAAATTCCTCCCGTCGAATGACGCTCGAAGAACACTTCGGGCAGATAACCATGCCAATTCACAGAATTTGGAAGAGCTTCCGTCTGTGTTCAAATCATCTATTGAAAAGAAATATCACTTAAGCCCGTCAGACATAACCGAAATTCGCAAACTTCGATTGAGCGATCCAATGACTTGGAGTCGGGCAAAATTAGCGAAACGCTTTGATTGCTCACCGATATTCATTGCACAAGTATGCGAGGCAAGTCCGCAGAAGAAGGAAATTCAAAAGCAGGTTTTGGAAGCGGTACAGTCAAGATGGGGTGCAAAACGCCGGATGGCCAGAGAAGATCGCAAATTGCGAAGAGAGGCCTGGGGTCGGGACGACTAATCATGGACTTTGGTGGGCTTCCCTATATTTGTACTATCTTATCTGCGCTACTCAGTCTTTGCTCAGGGTTCTCAAAAGAGCTGTCGATAATCGGTCATCCATCATGTACAATAGTAGCTAAAACCGTTTCGCAATGTACTGAAGGAAAGTTGAATAATCAATTGCTACCTAAGTCATTATGTGTGTATATCTATAACTTATAGTTATCTGCTCTCTGCCTCCCATATGCCTCATATCGTTCTTTTTTCCCCTCCCGGTTTAGAGCGAATCATATTTACTCAATTGGATCTTGGTTCTCCGTCCCAACCGGGATCCAGCGCGCTTAGCTTCGGCGTTAGGTACTCTTAGGTAAACCCACCCAGAGGTGCAGGAATCACGAGCCCACGACAGAATGCCCCTCCTCCGCCAGGTCACGACTTCACTTATAGGACATAAACCATACCTTCCATCGTCTTTATCCCTCGCCAGGAGATATCAGGTACCACAGATTAACGGTCCTTCAAGTTGGAACATACGCCATCTATCGTCGCGCCAATCATTTTACGGCCATATCAGTGACCTCAAAATGGCGCCTCAACTCGAATCTTTTTTCAAGCAGTGCGTATCTTTTGATCGAAAATGGTGAATACTGTTTAACATAAGCATCCGGTTCTTGCAGGGTAGACGATCTGTCTGGCTCGTTTATTGACCGTAAGTCTCCGCATTCGAAGGTTGCTCCGATCATATGTATTGATGAAGGCCAAAAGGTCTGCGCAAGGCTGTGGCAATTCCGTCCATTTCTGCGCAGGATGAAAACAGAAAGGATGTCGTCAAGGTATTTTTTATATAAATCTCGTTCCTTTACGCTCCCTATACTATACTAACCATCGCCTACTTCGTCAAGATGGCAGAGTTCCTTGCCTCAGAGCTGAAAGCCCTGGGAGCTGAAGTACATCAAAGACCACTCGGCAAACAACCCGGAAAGGAACATTTGGATCTTCCCCCGGTAGTCTTGGCTCGATATGGTAATGACCGAAATAAGCGAACTATTCTAGTGTACGGTCATTACGACGTCCAGCCTGCATTGAAGGAAGACGGCTGGGCTACAGAACCTTTTGAACTCACCGTTGATAACAAAGGGAGAATGTTTGGCCGCGGAAGTACCGACGACAAAGGTCCGGTTTTGGGCTGGCTGAATGTGATCGAAGCTCACAAAAAGGCTGGAGTTGATTTCCCCGTCAATCTACTCTGCTGCTTTGAAGGTATGGAAGAGTACGGCTCGGAAGGTCTGGAGGAGTTTATTTATTCCGAAAGTAAGGGCTTTTTCAAAGATGCAGATGCTATATGCATATCAGACAACTACTGGCTCGGGACCGAGAAGCCGTGTCTGACATATGGACTGCGGGGATGCAACTATTACTCCGTCAGCGTTTCGGGTCCTGCTCAGGACCTCCATAGTGGCGTTTTTGGAGGCTCCGCACATGAGCCTATGACGGACCTTGTTAACGTCCTGTCTAAGCTTGTGGATCCGCAAGGCAATATTCTGATTCCCGGCATCAATGATCTTGTTGAGCCGGTCACAGAAGAAGAGAAGTCGCTATACACAGACATAAGTTACACCATGGAGAATCTTCACGAGTCATTAGGAAGCGAAACAGGGATCCACCCAACTAAGGAAAGAACACTTATGGCTCGTTGGAGGTATCCATCGCTGTCCATTCACGGCATCGAGGGAGCCTACTCCGCCCCGGGAGCGAAAACTGTCATCCCAGCAAAGGTAACTGGCAAGTTCTCCATTCGAACCGTTCCCAACATGGAGAGCTCGGATGTAAACAAGCTTGTATTTGATCATATCAAGTCAGAGTTCTCTAAGCTGGGTAGCAAAAATACGTTGGACGTATGGCTTCAGCATGACGGGAAGTGGTGGGTTGCCAGTCCCAAGCACTGGAACTTTGCGGCCGCAAGCAAGGCTGTGAAGCAAGTATTTGGGGTTGAACCCGATATGACTCGGGAAGGCGGAAGGTATGTATTGTTGCCAACCACTATCCATAGCTTATCTGCTAATCCAACTTTAGTATTCCAATCACTCTGACATTCGAGGAGGCTACTGGTAAGAATGTCTTGCTTCTACCTATGGGGAGTTCAACCGATGCGGCACATTCCATCAACGAAAAACTCGACAAAAGGAATTATGTTGAAGGGATCAAGCTGCTTGGTGCTTATCTCCATTATGTGGCAGAAGAGCCCACAACAGCCTAGATGATTACCGCGGCAAAAATTTCGTGGGACAATTGGGTTACCAAAAAACATGCAACAGCAGTATAGCGTATAGCAGTAGCCCGCATCGATGAACCCCTTTCTAAGAATTCTCTTTATCGCCGTTATTGGATTCAAATTCCAATGTACACCGCAGTATCGGATTCACTCGTAGAAAGACGTAAGAGTTCATCGTTGTGGGTTTAGTTATTGATCACGTGAGTGGGTGCCGCAGCAACACGCCAACGCGCCAACGCGACTTTGGTGGCTCAGCTATTATTAGCAGGAAGAAAAGACAAAGACCAATAGTATATTCGTCGTCAATGCCTTCTATCTCAGATCCTTCCATGATGGTAACCGAAAACTTGATACAATAGTTATCTCGGAAAGGAAAATCTCTTGCTATTCCTCAAATAAATACCTGCGTCGCAATCATAATATGGACGGTCTTCAACTTTACAATTTGATAAGGATATCTTCATTAATGCAAAATGCCAAATCGGAAACGCTCACAAGCTTCGCAAGAGCTCATTGACTCGGTCGACGAAGATGAAATACAGGGCCATACTTTTGCGTCCCCTCAATCGGTGCGTGCATTGTCCCATTACAACCTATAGAACTAACATTTGAATCTAGAGGAAACGTCCCCGCGTATCCGGTTCGCCTCAGTCTAACCTCTCCAAAGACAGTTCTGGAGCTAGCGATGGTGGGGAAGAAATAGAGCAGGGCCCCAGATCAGCTGCCGCTGATCTCGATCAGGATGAAGAGGAGCTGGAGTTACTTGCGACACAAATAATTCAAGAAAAATACTCGTTTGCCAGTGATGAACCCAATGTGCCGTCAGAACATGGAATTCTTGAAAGGGTCGAATGTTATAACTTTATGTGCCATGATCACTTCCAAGTCGAACTGGGCCCTCTGATTAATTTCATCGTGGGTAAAAATGGCAGTGGAAAAAGTGCTGTTCTCACGGCCATAACTCTCTGTCTGGGGGGGAAGGCATCAGCTACCAACCGTGGTCAGAGCCTCAAGAGTTTCGTCAAAGAAGGCAAAGAGTAAGTGTTGATTATTGTTATTAAGCTGGTCGGTTCTGACTTCTCTTTTAGGTCCGCGACAATAGTTGTTCGAATCAAAAATCAAGGCGACGGCGCTTACTTGCCTGATGACTTTGGAAAATCGATCATCGTGGAACGACATTTTTCGAAAAGTGGTGCAAGTAGCTTCAAGATCAAAGCAGAGAATGGGCGCATTATTTCGACAAAGAGAGCTGAGCTCGACGCTATCATTGATCATTTTACGTTGCAATTCGAGAACCCCATGAATGTCCTATCGCAAGACATGGCTCGCCAGTTTCTTAGCTCCTCGAGTCCCGCTGAAAAGTATAGGTTTTTCGTGAAAGGTGTCCAACTAGAGCAACTTGACCAAGATTACCGATTGATTGAAGAGTCCGGTGACCAAATCGAGGAAAAACTACGAAGTAAAGAACAGGATATTTCTTCGTTGAAAGATCGTCGAGATGCAGCACAAAAGAAATTAGAGATGTCGGACCAGCAAGAGTCGCTCAGAAACCGGGTTAGAAATCTCCGAAACCAAAATGCATGGGCACAGGTCGAAGAACAGGAGAGGGTATGGAACATAACAATTCTGTCTAGGTTATAGGACTAATTGGTACAGGTTAGAGACGCTTTAGGAACCGAGCTATCTAGAACAGACAGGAAGATAGCCGAGGCTGAAGCTGGGATAGAAAGATACGACGCAGCAATTCGTGAAGCCGAGGCCGAAAACGAAACAGCAACCGAATATTCTAGGGAGGCGTCTATGAAAGTTGCCAACGCTCAAGGTGGAAGGGGGGATATGCAATCCAGGTTAGATGAAAAAATGAACGAACGACATGATCTCCAGGTACTATCAATTGCACCCACAATCTCACCCCCTACCTGACCACCGCATTTAGGCTGAGCAACGCCGAATTCGAGAGCATCTTAGGGAGACAGAAACAAGAGTCGGGGTTCTACGACAAAGAATTGATCAAGAAACCCAGCGACTGGCCGACCTCCATGGTGGTGGCTATTCCCGGAATTGGGAGGAACTTGAGCAAGCCAAACATGATGTCGTCGAAACTCGTACAAGGAGCGATGAACATCAGCAGAATGCGAATCGAATATACGATGAAATAAAAGCGGCCGAAGACCAAGAAAGGAGAGCAAATCCACCAGTCGCACAAGCCAAGCGCGATGTCAAGGAAGTGGAGTCACTGTTGCATAACCTTAACAGAGAAGGCGAAAGCAGAGACTCAGGCTTTCCCGACGGGATGCCGATCCTTCTGAGAGCAATCCAACAAGAGCAAGCATTCAGCGAAAGGCCTGTAGGACCGATTGGGAATTTTGTGACACTTCTCAAACCAGAATGGTCATCCATTTTAGAGAGCTCATTTGGAGCGACCTTGAACAGTTTTATTGTTACTTCAAAAAGAGACCAAACCGTCCTATCTGGGATCATGCAACGAGTCAACTGGTAATGCCTAACGCAGTTTTCTCTAACCACATACATCATATACGTTCCTTGTTGCTAACGATGGTTTTAGTTCTGTCCCTATTTTCATCGGCAGTGGTGGGCGTTTAGATACGTCACAGCATGAACCAGATCTCCGATTTGATACTGTGTTACGAGTACTTCAGGTGAGAAGGTGCGTACCATGAATATGATATTTAAACTAACGCAAAGATACCAGATCGATAACGAAATTGTGCGAAGACAGATGGTCATCAATCATGGGATAGAACAAAACCTTCTTATCGAGAACCTTGAAGAAGCATCCTCTGTGCTATTTGACGGTGAAAGGCCGAGAAATGTCAAGCGCTGCTATTGTATTAACCAAACAGACAGAAGGCGAGGCATTCATTTGTCTTATAGTCGGTCTGGTGAACCAAGTCAGGCTCCTGTTTCAGTTTACAATGGCAACCCCAGGATGAAATCTGATCATGACTCCCAAATAAAGTAAGCATTTTGCCTTCCATTCTAGATAGAATGTCACTCACGAGTGTATCTCTTAACAGAGTACAACGCGATGTAGTTGCAAATCTCAGACAAGTCCTAAGCAGCCGAGAGGAAGAACTACGCTCTGCGCAGTCTCACCTAAACCGCTGTAGGCAGGCTCGCGAAAGGTACGAGAGAAGGAAAAATGAACTTCGTGTTGAGTGTCAAAGGAAAGAAGACCGTGTTGAAGAGCTCGAAGAAGCGCTACAGAAAGAGAGTGGCGAAAATGGTGATCTTGAGGTACTCCAGGCAAACCTTAGGGATACTGAAGAGGAACGACGTCTTAATGAAGGCTCCCTCAAAGACTGTGCAGATGCTATGACCGATACGATGCAAAACTTGAAAGAAATCAGGCAAGAAATGTCGGCCAAGGATGTCGAGATTGCTCAGTTCAAAGAAGAGCTCCGGGTTGCCGAGAGCGAGCAGCATTTGGTCTCAGACAAACGACGCAAGAGAATTGGTGAAAAAAACACCGCAATCGAGCATATAGAGGACTTTCATCGAAGCAGATCCCGTCTCAAACAGAAATTGGAGGAGTCTGAGGCTAGGGTGCACGATTACTGTGAAAAGGCTGGTTTGGTTTCAGAGCGAGTTGAGATCGACCAGGGTGAGACTGCTGCCAGCCTAGACGAAAAGCTAGAGAGGCTTCATCAAGATATCACGCGATATAACCGAGAGTGTGTCCATGAATGCTTTTTTTCTGGTCTATAGGTACACTACTAATATGGTTTTAGGCTGGGGGGCACTCGAGATGAAATTCGCGAAGAAGCAGAGAAGACAAACAAAGATTATCAGCAGGCATTAAGACAAGTGGAGGAGTTCCGCCTCCTTGTTGATGTACTACACCTTTCAATCTCATCTGCATCAGTGGTTGTTACTAATAAACAAAATACACAGGTTCTCAAGTCCACCCTCAAGCACCGTATAAAGCGCTGGCATAACTTCAGGTCACATATTTCCTCTCGCGCGAAGGCACAATTTACGTATCTTCTTAGTGAAAGAAGTTTCCGCGGAAAACTCCTAGCAGACCACGAGAACAAGGTTCTAGATTTGCAGGTATTCTCACATATCAAACCCATACCACGACTCATACTTACTTTGTAGGTTGAACCCGACATCACAAAAGACAGCAGTGAAGGGCGTGGCGCCAGAACATTGTCTGGCGGCGAAAAATCCTTCTCGCAGGTCTGTCTTTTGCTAGCGCTTTGGGAGGCCATGGGATCACCTATCCGCTGTTTAGATGAATTGTAAGTAGTGGAATACCGAAGGCAATTTGGAGTCTCCGCTAAAACTTCGTCGCAGTGATGTTTACATGGATCCTATTAACAGAAAAATGGCGATCGATATGCTCGTATGTGTCCTACCTCCACTTTCATACACACAAATGGGGCGCTAAACCAGCTTCCATAGATGCATGCCGCCAGACGGTCGATCGGACGCCAATTTATACTCATTACACCCGGTTCAAGGGCTGAGATTAGTCTTTCGCCTGATGTTAGAGTGAAAGAGTACGTATCGTGATGGGTTCTATCAAAGCACAACTAACTATCTTGTAGGTTGGCAGAACCGGAACGAGGGCAGGCAAGGTTATCGTTTCAGCAGTAGCAGCACCCTCTGGAGAACTTCTTACCGATCGATATATGTCTCCCGGACACCACATAACTTAATTTTTGACTTTATAGCAACTGTGATAAACCATGTTTGTGAACTACAGCATAAAATACATCATGGGTAAACCGTGTAGTTTCCATTCATCCCAAGGAGAACGCTCTGAATGAACAAGCCCCATTATGTGTAGCAACAATCATTAATTGAGCCTTGAAATAATAACAAAACTGACAATAGGGGATTTCCAGTTGCTACAATGATAATGTAGAAAATTAAGCTCTTTGAGGGCTCGGCATAAAAGTAGTATGACGGGCTTAAAGGGCGGCGGTGGCAGCTCGCCAAAGGGCAACACATACCTAGGTCGTATGGGGAAACCCAGCCGGAGCTAATTATTCTCCCACCGACGAGTATGCCATTATTTTTTTTACCGCCTCCCACCGACAACCTACTACCTCACTCAACGTCAAGTCGTCAACCAACATCAGCACATTCACCACGCTACACCCCTCTTCGAAATCCGCAACCACGTGCCCTACCCTATCTATCCTATCCCTCCCAAATTGCTCTGAGGCCCTATACAGTGCACGCTCAGAAATTCAGAACAACCTTGATCGACTCCACCACCCACTGTATCGGGTGGTGTTAAGCGTACACCTTCTCTCCACTACCTCCCTTCCTTTAACTCCTCGTCTTATCTGGTTGAGGGCTTGCTCTGGGTGTTTTCAAATTTTAGTACGATTGGATCGCCATCCATAATTCTACCCTTTGCAGGAATCGAGCCTGCACTTCAACAATACCAACCCACAAAATATCGCTCATAATCTACAATGGCCGACGCTCTCGCAACGCAGCTGAATACCACAAGTCTGGAGTATGCGAATCTTACTAAATTGTTAGCAACTTAGCTTTACTAATGCTCCTTACCGAAACAGAGATGCAAGTTCAGATCCGAAATGGAAGGACCAACTGAAACTACCAGCAAAGGATGGCAGACCGCAAACAGAGGTTCGTCGTATCTGAAACAGCCGTTAACAGTTTGGCAGTCCTGACTTGCTATTTCAGGATGTGACCGCTACCAAGGGCCTAGAGTTCGAAGACTTTTACATCAAACGCGAACTTATGATGGGCATTTTCGAGGCTGGATTCGAAAAACCTTCGCCTATTCAAGAAGAAACTATTCCAGTAGCCCTTACTGGGAGAGATATTCTGGCCAGGGCAAAAAATGGGACAGGAAAGACTGCCGCCTTCGTCATCCCTACACTTGAACGCATCAATCCTAAAAGCACGAAAACACAGGCCCTTATTCTTGTTCCAACACGAGAGCTTGCACTTCAAACATCGCACGTCTGCAAAACTCTCGGGAAACATCTCGGAATCAACGTCATGGTAACTACTGGAGGCACTGGTTTGATGGATGATATCATCAGATTAAACGATGCCGTCCACATTCTCGTGGGGACACCAGGAAGAGTGCTAGATCTTGCAAGCAAGGGCGTCGCTGACCTGTCTGAATGCCCTACATTCGTTATGGATGAGGCTGACAAATTGCTTTCTCCTGAATTTACACCTGTGATTGAGCAGCTCCTCTCATTTCACCCCAAAGACCGGCAAGTCATGCTCTTCAGTGCCACATTTCCAATGATTGTCAAGTCTTTCAAAGTGAGTTAAGAGCCCCTTATTGTATAATAATTTTCCTATCTAACATTAACAAACAGGATAGGCACATGCGCAACCCTTACGAGATCAACTTAATGGACGAGCTCACTCTTCGCGGTATCACTCAATACTATGCATTTGTGGAAGAGAAGCAGAAGGTTCACTGTCTCAATACGCTTTTTTCCAAGCTGCAGATCAACCAGTCCATCATTTTCTGCAATTCGACTAACAGAGTGGAACTACTCGCAAAGAAAATAACTGAATTGGGCTATTCATGCTTCTATTCACATGCTCGCATGCTCCAGCAACATCGGAATCGAGTTTTCCACGATTTCAGAAATGGTGTCTGCCGCAATTTAGTATGCTCGGATCTGTTGACACGTGGAATTGACATTCAAGCTGTCAATGTGGTCATCAATTTTGATTTCCCTAAAAACGCCGAGACCTATCTCCACCGCATTGGCCGCTCCGGTCGTTTTGGACATTTGGGCTTGGCAATCAACCTTATCAACTGGGATGATCGCTTCAACCTATATAAAATTGAGCAAGAGTTAGGGACTGAAATACAGCCAATCCCACAGAACATCGACAAGAAGCTCTATGTATATGAGTCTCCGGACACAATTCCCCGGCCAATCTCGAATCCCCACCCTCAAACCCAAGGAGCCACCGCAACAACAAACGCAAACACCGGTGACCGTCGCCATCATCACCACCCTAACGGTGGACATTATCAACCCAGGGGAAGAGGCTCGTACCGCGGGGGCCGTGGACAAGGTCCACGTCGCAACTTGCAAAATGAAGTGGCTAGGTTCAACCCTTCGCAGGGGCATCCTACCGGAAAATCACAGGCCCCAGCGCAAGTTTCCTAGGCTAGTCTTTGGTTACCACAACTGAAGGGGCTCTCGCCTTCTCGAAAATTTACATTTGTCGTGAATATGCGGGGCTTAAAGTTAAGGTTACTGCTCCTCGTCTAACTCATACCCATCTCCCACCTTGTCGGTGGGCTCTTTTTTATCGCCATGTATCATCTTGCTCGACAACTATATGGCACTGGATTTACATGCCCTGCTTTACCCTAAGATTACTACTGCTGCTGCATACATATCTCGCGTTATCCTTCTCACATACTCGCCATTCTTTGCGTTGCGAATGGCTTAAAGTCTGGGACATGTGACACCAAAATGTCTCGGGCAATTTTATATGTTCTTTCGCCGTTCACAATTGTAAATACTCTTCTTTGTTATTCCCGGGCCTCTTCCAAAGCATGATTCGGAGTTTTCGGTCCTGTCTTTGGTACAGTGTTGGTTGGGTGCCTGTTGACGTTTTCCTGGTGCCCTTACTGACCAGTGATGAACCATATTTCAAATCCGTGTACTGGCCCCGTTGTGAAACATACTCAGGAGTTTTCAGGTTTGGTCTGCGCTATCCTCGGGGCCGTCATCTTCATTATGCACTTGACTGGAGGCGTTCTCGCGTATGGCGCGGTTATATCCAGTGTTGATCCGTTTGCTTGCTCCCTTTCGCTTTTATCTTACATCTCATTTGCTGCTCTGTTTTATCGGCCTTTTCTCGGTCTTCATATCCAAGGTGAGCTCCAGCATTACTTTTAAGTTGATGCCGTTTGGGTTGGAATTACTGGACCATCATGGTTTATTTGTGCACACATGTCCATCCTAAGCTCGCAAAAATTCTCGGGCCGTGTCTCTGTTCATCTCGAGGGCGAGAGAAGTGGTGGGTGAGGGTCTTCCCGTGGTCTACGGTAATGGTCACGAAAATCAAAAGGACAACTGATAATATGAAGGCAAGAGTAACCACGGCCTATACTTGTTATGATACAAGGGAAGGCCCTTGACTGGGAACGAAAGGATGTGGGAGGGGGTGTTGAAAAGGGTTGGAAAGGGTTGGAAAAAAAAAAAAAAAAACAATGAAGAAAAAGGGAAAACCGGGGGAAAGATTGGGAATCTAGATGCTATCAACGTTACTGGTGCCGCGTATCTCGAACTGTCATCTAGCAAAAATGCCAATTATTTCCCTGACAATTAGCGTAGTGAAACACCTTGCTGGCATTCCTAATTACCAGTAACCATTTTCAATATCCACTAAGGTAGACAAACTCCCGGAGATCGTGCAACGTGCAAGAATCCTCGCGAATAGGAGACGGAGAGAGAAGCCGTCAGATTGCGGTGCGAAATCGGCCTATCAGGGTCGGCCGCTGGAGGTATCCGAGGCTAGGTCGGCGTCCCGCAACCACCATGCTCTCGATTCATAGTACTCGATAAACGTCACTCCCTCGTTTTCGCAATGGCTGCGATGAGAAACGACCAAGGGCGCAAGGTTTGTTTAATTAAACCTTCAACACATTGGAACTTCGCTAACCACAAGTAATCCTTCCCCAGCCAAGCAGCTTGAGATCTATTCTTGCGGGCTCTACTGCTGGTGCAATCGAAATCGGTAACGTCGAAGTCCTCTTTTTGATGCTTGGAGAAGTTGCTAACGTGATTTAGCAATAACTTATCCAGCCGAATGTATACTTATCGATCTCCCGTCCCCTTTCCTTGAGTTGAAATATTAAGTGGTTTTTAGTCGCGAAGACTCGGTCGCAACTCAATCGCAGACTGCCTGACTCGAAGAAACTCCCATGGCCACCGTTTGGGAAACAATGGTATGCCGGCTGTACAACTTTAATCATCGGGAACTCTTTAAAGGCTGGTATTCGTAAGTCTTGCGGCCTATGTTACATTGTTCGGGCTGGTGTGATTCTTATATGTGTTTAGGCTTCGTCGCCTTCGACTCGTTCAAGTCAATGCTTCAGGATGAGAATGGAAAAATATCGGGGCCAAGGACAGTTATAGCTGGTTTTGGTGCTGGATTCACCGAGTCATTGCTCGCAGTTACGCCGTTTGAAAGCATAAAAACCCAATTGTTGGTTTTATCCAATGTTCCTGTCAACTTCATCCAAGGATTCTACCTCTACCATTACTGTTCCATGTGTAGCTAATACCGCGTTTTTCCCCCAATTCGCACAGGATCGACGACCGCAAATCTCCTAATCCGCGCATGCGCGGGTTCATTCACGGTAGCGGAGTGATATTTCGGGAGCGAGGCATTCGCGGCTTCTTCCAAGGCTTTGTTCCTACTACGGCAAGGCAGGCGGCAAACTCGGCCACTAGGTTCTCGAGCTACACAATGCTGAAACAAATGGCGGAGGGTTATGTTGCGCCTGGCGAAAAGCTAGGAACGGCGAGCACCTTTGCTCTTGGGGGCATGGCAGGTCTGATTACTGTGTATGCCTAATAGGAATTATTGCATCAATATGTCGAGGGACTTTACTAACGGCAGTATACAGATACGTCACGCAGCCCCTTGACACGGTCAAGACTAGGTTCGATCACACGACTTGCGGAATAATCGGAAGTAGCGCTGACCACTAAGTAGAATGCAATCACTAGAGGCGAGCAGAAACTACAAGAACAGCTTTGTCTGTGCGGCAAGAATTTTCAAAGATGAGGGCCTACTAACCTTATGGTCTGGAGCTGTTCCCAGACTAGCGAGACTGATCATGAGTGGTGGCATAGTATTCACCATGTTTGTTCAAGCCAAGGCCTCCTGTTTGTGGATGATTTGCTGACTTTCTACCAATAGGTATGAGAAATCCATGGACCTGCTTGACTCCATAGATCCCGAAAGGAAATATCTATAACACTGAACCACAGAGAACCAGGCGTTATCTTAAGTGGTAATGCGGGCGGTTTCAATATAACTGTCACATCCATGAACATAAATACAGACTGTATATGCAGTAGAGAAAGCTCAATTGACCCCGAATTTCAGTGTACAAACCTCGCAGCTATTTTGCTATTTCCTTTTTATTTTTCTATACCCCAGACGTGATTGCGAGTATTTCGCGGTCAATCAACCAAGACCGCACGCTGTCCATTACCGTTTCCAGGGTCTCGCCTCCCTCCAACACGTCGTCCAAATTATGGACAGTGAAACCACTTCGGTGATCTGTGCAGCGGCTCTGGCCGTAATTATAAGTTCGAACTTTATCCCCCCGGCCCATCCGTGCTACACCACCCATCACACCTCTTCGTAACTCGACTAATTCCTGCTCTCGCGCCTCTTGTCGAGCTTCAGCCAACTTTGCTCGTAGTATTTGCCACGCCTTTTTGCGATTTGCATGCTGGGACCGGGAATCTTGCATCGAGACCACGGTGCCAGTGGGTACGTGAGTGAGGCGGATGGCTGATTCGGTCTTATTCACATGCTGACCACCAGCGCCGCTGGCTCTCATTTTCTCTGTTCGGACTTCCTGTGGATCTATATAGTAATCACTGTTGGGGTCATCGAGATTAAGCGCGCTGTCTTCCCCTATTCCTGTGTCCGGGAAGCTAGGGAGAACCATCACACTAACAGCGCTTGTATGCGTGCGGCCCTTAGCCTCTGTAGCTGGGACTCTCTGAACTCGATGTACGCCTGACTCGGTTCTCAACAGATCATATGCCCCACCCGCGTCAATTTCCAATACAGCCTCGCTCAGACAGTCTTCTCGGCCGTCTCCAAGTTCTCGCTTTATCACAGCAGATCGTAAACCCCGGCGAACACAAAATGCAGTATACATCTTTAGTAACTCGAAAGCGAATATACTAGCTTCATCCCCGCCTGCACCTGGTCGGATCTCCAACAAACACGGGAGGTCTGCGAAAGGATGACGGGGAACAAGAGCGCGCTTCAGATCGTCCGATACCGTAGTCAGTGTAGCCTCCGTGGTTTCTAACTCCTCGACAGCGAGAGACCTTAATTCCGCTTCAGCATCTGGGTCCTGTAGCATGGACTTAAGCTCCGATATGGACTATGTAATGTTAGTTGGAAGCCCAATTGGCTTGGGGCGAGCAAGCGGCAGACCTTATTAGCATTGTTCCATTCGGCCACTGCTTTTGCAACCGGGCCTAGTTCGCCAACGCGCCTTGCAGTCTTAGGATCGAACGACGTCGCCAGTCTATCCAAAAGAGTCGCATGTTCAGTCGCTAAAGAGCGGGCTCGTACTAATAAAGCAGGAGAGAGGCCACCATCTAAGAATCCCGAAAACTATCATCAGTATCGGACATCCGAGGTGTAGGAATGTTGCATACCGGTTTGTACACCTCTCTGCTGGTAAAATGACCTTTGATTCCATAAAATTCGAGCAGACCGCAGAATGCATCGTGAGCACACCCAGGGGGCTGAAAGCATCGTGAAGGGACCTTGTCGTTCAATTAGTAAACATGTAATGGCGGCTTCTTCAGTTCCTAGTCACGTGTGGTAATTTACGGTGGCGTAACGCGCGGTAAAGGCCAGACTGGAATATCCGACGCAAGTATAGAAATAGAAACGTCGCAAAATGATGATAAAGTGAAGGCACCCGCCACAAAGATCATGTAATTTGCTCTCGGGCGTCTTATGACCTGTATCGACATTATCTCGACAGAACCGCTCTGCTTTTCTTCATCCTATGAGCATTTGTATAAATCGATCCGTCTTTTCTATCCCCTTTCGACCTCTACGTTTTCGAGGATGCTTCTACCACTCTGCGCGATAACAGCCTTCCTTGCCTGCGTGCCAGGAAGCTTCGGACTACAGCCTTCAATTTCTGCTGATACTCCAGTGTCGTCTTTAATCGCTTCCGCGAAAACGCATCTTTCGAGTGGTTCTCCGCGTGACGCTTTGGTCTACCTTGATGCAGCGATCTCGAGGGACCCAACAAACTATCTTACTGTTTTCCAGCGTGGCGCTACCTATCTTTCATTGGGGCGCCGGTCGCAAGCCCGTGATGACTTTGACCGTGTCCTCCAGCTGAAGCCAAATTTCGAGAGCGCTCTTCTTCAGAGAGCTCGTCTAAAGTCGAATGTTGCCGACTGGTCGGGCGCTTTAGATGACCTTGAGAAGGCTGGGAAAAAGGACTCGCCTGAATATAAAGAGCTCGAGGGCGCGCGGGGCGCTGCCACTCGGGCATTGGATGCAGAGAAGAGTGGCGCCTGGCAAACCTGCCTAATTGAGGCGAGTACCGCTATCACGAAGGCTAGCGCGTCTCTCAACCTGCGCCGAAGTCGGGCACATTGTCGCTTTGAGAACGGCGAACTAGAGGAAGGAATTAGCGACCTCGTGCATACGTTGCAAATCTCACCAGGCTTGATAGACCCGCACTTGCAGATCTCATCCATGCTTTTCTATACCCTCAATGACAGTGATCGAGGACTTTCACAGATACGCAAATGCTTGCATTCGGACCCGGATTCAAAACCGTGCAACAAGCTCTACCGGAGGGAAAAGCAGCTAGATAAGCGGATTCGAAAACTACAGGATTCTGTAGCTGCGCGAAAATTTAATAATGCTCTGAACCTCCTAGTCGGTTTCGACGGGGAGCCTGGGCTTATCGAAGATGTCCAAGGTGATGTGAAACAGGCCAGAGAAACAGGCCACATTTTTTCTGAATCCCAGGGTCTCCTCTATGCGACGCTGATTGAACGAACCTGCGAGGCGTACAACGAGGTGCGTGGGCTATTTATGGTTAAAATGCTCTAGGCTAAATTAATTGACTGTTGAAATCAGGTACAAATGCCGAAACGCGCATCTTCTTTCTGCGCCGAGTCTCTTGGGTTGGATCCCCATTCTCTGCCGGCACTCTTATTCGATGCCCAGGCTGCTCTGGATGAGGATAGATTCGATGACGCGATACGTGCGCTTAACACGGCCAAAGAACATCACCCCCAATCAAAAGAGGCTCAGAATCTCTTCCAGAAAGTCACGATTCTACAGAAGCGCTCTAAACAGAAGGATTATTACAAGGTCCTTGGTGTCGGCAGGGATGCTGATGAGAGGGCGATCAAGCGAGCTTACCGAGAGCTGGTGAAACAGCATCACCCTGATAAGGCCTTGGCCCAGGGTGTTACGAAGGAGACAGCTGAGAAGAAAATGGCCGGCATTAACGAGGCTTACGAAGTCCTTTCCGACGCCGAAACCAGGGCACAGTATGATAATGGCGTTGATCCCAATGACCCAGAGTCACCAAGGCAACATCCTTTCCAGGGCAACCCTTTTGGTGGGGGTCAGCAATTCTTCTTCCAGCAGGGCGGTGGTCCGCAGTTTAAATTCTCTTCAGGGCAGGGATTCAACTTCCCTGGCGGTTTCCCGTTCTAGGGCTATAGTTCGGATATCAAATTCCACCTATTGTTCTTATTCTTCCGTCTTTCTAGAGCTTTGTCTTATTCTAGCACACTGGTACCGTGATACATTGACATTGCACGGGCACCTTATTTCAGTGCTGCGTCTTCCTAAACACTGCGTCTAGCGTGAATCGGCGAAATAAACAGTCTTGTATGGTAGTGTTTCCAATTTCTAGGCGGAATGCCTCGCCTGCGTATTTAATTTAAAAAATAAAAAATAAAAGCGAGAAAAGGAAGAATTAATGGGGAAAGGAAACGAGACTTGGCATACAGCTCAAGTCTGGTTATTTTGGCGGATCAGTCAGAGGCACGTAGCTAACTTGGAATACCTTCTCTTTATGAATGGATCCATCCTCCTTTTTGTCCACAACCCAGATATACTGTCCGCCTCCAAACGCAGCGCTGGATAACATGCCGCGTTGATCCTCGGCGTTGACGGGTATGAACATCCGGCCTGGTGCCCGCAGCTGCTCAACCAGCAGTGGATGAAGTTCGGCCGCCGCTGCGCCAACATGTATGGCATCATACGGTGCCCCTTCTGGCCATCCACATCGGCCATCAGCTTTGATAAATTTCACCTTTTCAGTATCTAGAAGCTCTCTGCCCTCTTCGGACTTGCTCATATTATCATGCGCTAGAGTCACCAATTCTTGTATATGGTCGACGCCGATGACTTGTCCCTTCGAGCCTCCGCTAGTCGATGTATCCGCAACCAGTTTGGCGATTACATGGGTCAGATATCCCGATCCAGAGCCGATGTCCAGGACCCGTGAACCTGGCCGGAGATATTGGATAAGATACTCGCATGCATGTCCATGCATGTGTGGTGCGGAGATTGTTGCTCCATGGCCGATAGGCTGTGGCGCGTCCGAGTACGGTCTAGAAGGTGCATAGTGACCACGATCGACCTTGTTTCCTCAGTCAGATATACCCAGCAGCAAATGTCCAGGAACCAGGGTGTGGTCAAGAGTAGCACAATCACTGGTTTTGGTGGCGGCGGGGGGGGGTTAGGACATGCTGGCCGAGCTAAGGGCTATGCTCACCGCCATCATTGCCTTTTTCACTTCATGGTTCCTTATCAATCCCTCCCTGGATAGATTCTCGATCAGTTCATTGTTTGATGACCCTGAGCAATACCATGCCATCGTGCTGGATCTTCTGGTGGTTGGTTCAATTACTGGTAAAAATACCCTGAGTTGCTTGATCATTGGGTATAGGGTCTAGACACCTTTATATGAGGGGTTCAGACCACCTTGGTTTACATTGTCGTTATCAAGTCTGGTCTAGTGGGTGGTTTTACCCGTCGCATGACGCAATTACCACATCAGATCAATCACGTGATGTCGGGTGTGGTAACACGGTGAACTTTCGTCCAATGTTTCTCCTGCCTTGCTTTCTTTTTGGCTGGATGCTTAACGGATGCCTATGATTGGGCATGTGTCGCTATGATCATACGAATAACCGCTTATTGGTACTTCTGGAGGTGAGGTAAAGAGAAGTTCTGAATGGTTCTTGACGAAGATATTGATATTAAAGAACTTCGCTAATGAATGCTTGGTTGGTCATGGTTCAGGTTCATAGTGTTGTTGATGAAGAGTTCTAGTAAACAGGCAGAATATCATGGCCCCCCTCGCTCTTTCCTTAACAGTACCCAGTAAACTATGGGTGGAAGAGTAGTGTTGGACAACTATATATTTTAAGTTCTAGCCGAAAATCATACTGGGACAAACCACCTCAACCCAGGGCACGCCGGCAGAATATACGAGAACAGCCTTCACCAAAAATGTCCCCTCCCTAAATGATGATAAACCAGCAGTGAAGCCACATACTCATTAGCACACCCTTAAGTCACATCCCAAAGCTGCTACCTGACAAAGTGTAAACATCCCCCCCCAAAAAACCGTCAGCAGGTGGACAGTAATCTCCCACGGCATCGCGCCGCTTTTGTCTCCACCACGCTGCCCATCGAATCACGATTGGATAGACAGCCCAACACCCGCCGGCAGATTAACATAAATAACCCGCTAACAACAATGGATGAAAGAAGGGCAGACGAGGGCACAGTGGACGATGTCAATATTTGTATATTTGACTACATGCTGTGCGCAGCTATACATACAGCCATAAATGCGATAGGGGGCAACGCCAGCGGGTGGGACGTGACCTGGGTAGAGGACACGACACAGAGTAAGTAATAGAACACGCAGCAAATGCCTAGGATGTATAAACAACTAAAACTTCGAGGTTCAGTGCTCAAGTCTATCCTCCAGCCAGGTCCAATGCTGCCAGTGACGATTGACATAAAGGCCCAGGTTCTGGAAATCATCAAAACGTTCAACACGGCAGTTCGGGTAGAGCCGAATATACTGGTGGAAATGGCCAGCACGTTCGTGTCCACCTGCAATGCGTCGGGCTTGGAAGTGATAAAGCGGCGTGCGGCCGAAATCGCAATTCAGCTCTGCATACAAGCCGTTTTTCGAGTGTACCAGGATTCCAATAACGATGGCCCTGAAGGGTTCATGGAATTTTACACAAGTTTTGCAGACGAGGAAGGAGTATCTAAGATCCCGGAGTACATCGTTCAGATATTACCGTCAATAGGGGCTTCAACAGATACTCTGCTTAAAATAGCCTGCCAAATGAAGCGCACAAACGAGGGCGGACCGACAACCCTGCTTCATGGCCTGATCGATATTATGCGGATGCTGGAGCCTCCGATACTCCTACAACTCGAAAGAGGGAAGCTGGAGGGCCTAAGCCGCGTTGAAACACAGCAACTGAAGCAAAAAATAGGCTTGGACTGAAACGTGGGTGCGGTATTTAGTTAGCATGCCCAACAACGACGACTCATTTACATATCCGAACCCCTGTTTTGTATGGTAGAGGTCAAAGCGATTAGTGTGCTGGCCGGCATTCTACTATATTCGACATCTAAACATTGCTATATATCGCACATGTGAAATTGAATAGTTTACAATACAAAAGAACAAGGGTGCCAGTACGCCTAGCCTAGCAGCATGCGGCGGGGGTCTTCAATATATTCCTTTACCTGTTGAGCCGTTGTTAGCATAGTGCCCCTAGAGAGGACGGGGAAGGGTAGGTCAGGAAAAGCATACCTTAACCAAGAAAATGACAGCCTCTCTGCCATCCAGGAGTCGATGATCATAAGTAAGAGCGAGATACATCATCTGAAACAAAGATTAGAACTATGATCTTGATATAAAGGCCGTAACGGATGTGAACATACTGGGCGAATCTCGACCTTTCCATTGACGGCCACAGGTTTATCCTTGATCGCATGGAGCCCAAGAACAGCTGAGAAAGGAAGTTAGCCTCGTCACCATACAGATGGCTGTGGAGCCCAACGTACCAGTTTGAGGGAGGTTGATGATGGGTGTGCCCATGAGAGATCCGAAAACGCCGCCCTAAAAACCCGTTAGTATCTAGATCGCCACCAAAATTCGACGAATTTCTCACATTGCTGATAGTAAATGTGCCCCCGGCCATATCCTCAATAGTTAGCTTGTTGTCGCGCGCCTAGTGATTGACGGTTAGAGTTAGATTACAGATGATGAAGGCTGGGTGTAGGCAGAGACGGACCTTCTTTCCAAGATCCGCGATGGATTTTTCAACGCCCACAAGGTCCATTGTTTCCGCATTGCGGACCACTGGTGTAACAAGGCCCTTTTCCGTGGCGACAGCGACACTGATATCAACATAATCGCGATAGACAATGGTATCACCACCATTAGGTCCCTCAATAGACGCATTAACAGCGGGAACATCCTTCATGGCCAAGACACAAGCACGAGAGAAAGCACTCATGAATCCTAGTTTGACACCTGTCTTCTTAAGGACATCATCTTTGTATAGTTTTCGGAACTCCATCAGGGAGGACATGTCAACTTCGTTGAAGGTAGTGAGGGAAGCAGCTGTGTTTTGTGATTGCTTTAGACGCTCAGCAATCCTTAGTCTCATCCGGTTCATTTTGACCTTAGAAATTTCGCCTATTAGCAGTAACTCGGGAGCATCAAAGGGTAGGGAAAGATTCAACTTACTCGTCTCTCCTCGCGGGCCCCCAATGCGGTCTTCGTATCCTCAGACCCCTGGGGCTTGGATGAATCCTGTTGTGCTGGTTTGGGGGGCTCGGCACCCGGAGAGGTGGATTTTGTAGGCGAGGGAGCCTTTTCAGGGCCAGGAGATGATGAGGTTGGTTGCGGAGCCCTCGGCTTCTCAGATTCTAGGCTGGGAGCGGCAGGCTCCTTGGGCTTCTCAGCTGCCTGCTCTGAATTCTTTTCAGGGGCGCCACCCGCTTCCAATTTCACGAGATCTTGTCCGACTGTGACTGTGTCCTCCTCACTCACAAGTAGCTCCTTGATAACGCCGGATTCAGGCGCATTAACCGATACGTCGATCTAATGCGTGTAAGCAACCTCCCAGAAAATGTGGTGAATATTAGCTTCTTAGTCTAGGACTGACTTTGTCAGTTTCGATTGTTGCGATTTCTTCGTCCCGCTCGACATATTCTCCGACCTCTTGCACGAGAGATTAATAAAGTTTCATACATTGATCGGGAGAACCTACGTTTTGAGAATTGCTTCAATGTCCCCTCTGTGATTGACTCAGCCATTTGGGGAACCTTGACAACGGTGTCGGCTGTTTCAAGAGTTAGTATATTTTACACAAATAGAGAGGGCCAATTACCATAGGTTCGAATCTGATGGCTACCGATTGGGATAACATTGGCCCCCAAGAACGCGTCCCTGGAAAAAGATGAGTCTGGGACTGAAGATAAGCAGCATTGCATATATATCATACCGTGGACCCGGCGCAGATTTCAACCCATGAATTGGCCTGGTTCGGACGCCCTCAAAGCACCTCACCGAGGTGAAGGTCCTGCAGCATATCGAAGCAGGTACGCGAGGCATAGACCTCAGGCGCTGCAGGGGAAGAGGTAACCGGGAAGCCATTGTGACTTCAAATGTAACAATGAAACGAAAGAGTTGCGGGAGATAAAGAGATCTTCGGGTGAAGGGATATAGTGAAAAGTGGTAGATGAGGTAGCCTATACCTCTCAGAAGTTCAAGACAAGCTAGCCCGGGCCGAGAAGTACCGGAAATTCCCTCAGCAAGAGCTCTCCCCTGCCTAAACTCCCTGAACTCGGTAGCTGACGGATTATTATTACTACGGAAGTCGGGTAGCGCAGAAATACCAATCTAGCACATTTTGTCGAGTTCAGATCTCAGTTCGCAGGAGGCAAAGTGATATCGAGTTTATATCCCGACGGTCTCATCACTCTCTTTTTATCTATTCTACTGAGCCTTTCTTTAATATGTCCATCAACGCTGTCACGTAAGTTGACGATGTCTGGTCAATTTGGCCGCTTCCTAACATCCATTCGACTAGATCCCTCTACCGACGGTCCTTGAAGCTCGCCCTGGACTGGGCTGTACACCGAAATGTTTGGAGAGGGCAGGCAGTCTATATCCGGTCGCTTTTCGAGGCGAACAAGGATATCCGTGACCCTCGGCAACAGAAAGTATGTGATGACCCTGCCGCGATGAAAAGCTTTGACTTACCCGTACTATGTTCTACTCCGAGAGACGGAAAAGTTACTAGAGACGTGGAAACACCCCGACCCTTACCGCGCACCTACAGCCCCCGGTGGTATGTCTACGTGTAATAATTTGGATGACTGTCGCTTTTTAACATTTGCAAAAGGAAACAAATATGAAAGAAACCTGCCTGCTCCTCAGTTACCTTGTGAGTGCAATCATTATCTTCTGCCAGGCATCGAGCATTATGGCGGGACTAACCATTGATCAGATGCCGCTGGAAGTGCTGGGGCTCATTAATGTT
The DNA here is from genome assembly GCF_016861865.1 of Aspergillus puulaauensis. NCBI lineage: Eukaryota > Fungi > Ascomycota > Eurotiomycetes > Eurotiales > Aspergillaceae > Aspergillus > Aspergillus puulaauensis. The sequence continues at coordinate 3,779,690 of NC_054859.1, forward strand.
AGCCAGAGATTAAATAGTAAATAAAGTCTCCTTGTATGTGGTGGTCAGGCGGTGTCCAACAACATTACAGCTTTGATATTCCATTCTATACATTCTGTTTCAGCGCGCGAGGCAAAGCTCTCGTCTTGATGGAAACTGGATCCCACAAGCATAACGTTTTCTTCCCTATGGTGATACTGTGGCTTTGCCAAAAGATACAATCCGGTGAGGTCATTTGAATTTGTCGGTATCATTCCATGCCCGTGAGCATAATTTACAACAATAAAAACAGAACGCATAAGAAATTAAAGAGCCATAAACGTGCCCAGTCCAGAACCCCGTTATCATATCAGTAAGAGAACCAAACCACGCCGAATGACAAACCCCAAGCAAACAAACGAAAGAAAAGAAAGAAAACACTTCACAGCTCCTGGCTACCCTTTCCGGCCTTGGGGGTCTTCTTGGGGAGAAGGTCTAAACCTGTTAGCAAAACGCATGTTTTCAAAGGACGATTTCAGGTACGTACTCTGGTGAATGTTGGGGAGGACACCGCCCTGGGCGATGGTGACATGGCCCAGTAGCTTGTTCAGCTCCTCATCATTTCGGATGGCGAGCTGAAGGTGACGGGGAATAATACGGGTCTTCTTGTTGTCACGAGCGGCGTTTCCAGCAAGTTCGAGGATTTCAGCAGCCAAGTATTCAAGGACAGCGGCTAGATAGACGGGCGCACCTGAAATATAACGATTAGCACCCGCGTAAATGAGCTGTCAACAAGAAACCTTACCAGCGCCAACACGCTGAGCGTAGTTGCCCTTGCGAAGCAGACGGTGAACACGGCCAACGGGGAAAGCCAAACCGGCCTTCGAAGAACGACTATCATTTGGTTAGTAAGAGATCCGAGATTGCTAGAAAAGGTGAAGATTCGAAACTTACGACTGAGCGTTCTTGCTACCGCTAGCCTTGCCACCAGATTTACCGCCAGTCATTTTGGTTGGTTTGAACGAGTAACTCGAGAAAAATTTGAGGTGTGGTTGAATGTGAAAACGACGCGAGGGCAAATGGTTGTAAGGTACGGCCGGGGAATGATAAATAGAAACGGGAAAGGGAGGACAGGTATTCTGGAGGAGTGGAGGGCATATATAACGACACCATGAGAGTGACGCTGAGAAGTCCAGACGCGTTTCGGATCACCCTCTCGCTTAGCGGGGTCAACCAATCATTAGTCGGATCATTCCATTGTACCCGTTGGTTTGGTGTCGTCATGCTACGATACCAAATTGAGAAAAGCGCACAAGCTAATCGGCGATTCTTACAGTACCGTATCATTAGCGCAAATATACCACCAATCTTAGCGTGTTCTGCGCGTTCTGAGCTTCCTAATCATACAAATCATACATTACTCTTACCGTATCGAAAATCTGCCTCCTTTGTGCTTTTTAGATCAACATGGTGTTTGGAGCCGAGTATAAGTAGCGCGCCTCCCTCGCACCGCGTATTCTTGACTTTCATCTTCCTACTCATTCCCACCCGTCCACATCCACGCGTCAGTCTGTGTGATCCTCATCTCCATCCATACTCATATTCTATCGAAACCAAATTTCAATTATCAACATCTGAAAATGCCTCCCAAAGCTGCTGAGAAGAAGCCTAGCACTGGTGGCAAGGCCCCTGCTGGTAAGGCGCCCGCCGAGAAGAAGGAAGCCGGAAAGAAGACAGCCGCTGCTCCCTCTGGGGAGAAGAAGAAGCGCGGAAAGACCAGAAAGGAGACCTACTCTTCCTACATCTACAAGGGTGAGTTTTTGTATCGCAAATGTGCCTCGTGGACGTATTCTAATTTGAAACAGTTCTTAAGCAAGTGCACCCCGATACCGGTATTTCCACCCGTGCCATGTCCATTCTGAACTCTTTCGTCAATGGTAGGTGAAATGCTTCGCTTTCTTGACTACCTTATCATTAACGTCGTGCCAGATATTTTCGAGCGCGTTGCGACGGAAGCTTCCAAGCTTGCCGCTTACAACAAGAAGTCCACTATCTCATCTCGGGAGATCCAGACCTCGTAAGTGACACAATATGTATGATGGCTACAACCGCTGACTTTGAGTAGCGTGAGGTTGATCCTGCCTGGTGAACTCGCCAAGCACGCTGTGTCTGAGGGCACCAAGGCCGTTACGAAGTACTCTTCTTCTGCCAAATAGGCTTTTGTCGAACTTTTTGTTTTTTTCCTATTAATTGCACGGATATGTTTTTTGTTTGGTTTCGTTACTCGTCATCTTGATCGGTTTGAGGCGGCGGGTTAAAGGGTGTTCGCGGGATTTCTAACGTGTCATGGGATGGTCTTTTTTCCTATTTGTTCTATTTCCCCTCGGGTCAAATGTTGTCTTTCAACGCCTTTACTTTATGGAAACATGGATGCGGTGTAACATAACTCGGGTTCTGGAATTGGTTGTATGATTACTTCCGTGAATTCGAATCCATTGGTTTCATGAATCTATTTAATTGTCAATGCATTGTGGTCATTGCAGGTTTCCGATTTGTGTACGCCATGGTGTGTCGTAATCTATAGTGAATTGCTCGCTTTACTACAAGTCCTGCGAATCATTCATCATCAAACGCCTCGACTTCGTCTAGAGCTTCTCTTCGGCCTTGCCAAGGAGTGGTGTCGCCTGCACTCAGAATGTTGATGATAGGTTTGCCTTGTGTAGATGCGACGCGAGTCTTCCAGTCCTCCCAGTCCTCTTCGTCTTTGATCAGAAATCCTATTAACATACTTGGGTCCATATCTCGAATATGGAGTCTTCTCAATCGACGAGTGTGGTATGTATCGACTTCATCTTTCGTGTAGGTGCCCAATTTGGTGTAGTTTGGGGCTGGGCGAGTGTTATGTGGATCAAGGTAGAAAAAGTGCGATCCCTGGACCGCAATAAAATAGTGTGAAGCAGACGGTCGTCCTCTACTCAACGTGTTTAGCAATGAGCAAGGAAGCACGGGCCGGATCTGGTGCATACCCTGCAATACCCACCGATTGTGGGAACTGCAATACCGCTTTTAACCCTTCCCAGTAGACGGTGGTGACTCGATCAATCCCTAGCCTGAGTGCGAGCAGAATAAGCGTAGGGCTAACAATACCTTGCTCGTTTCTGGATGCACTCATGAATCTATCCTGGTAAACATCAGAATTGTCGTCTGCGATGTATACTTTAAGAGTCGCTTGGCTGCAATTCGCTGATAAGCCTCTGGGTCTGACGTGAGCTTTGACCTCATGCCTACTTGGTTTCCCTGAAGCCTTACTGTATGCACCTGGCGGTAGCTGTTGGTCCAAACCACTCCCCTGGTTGCTTTCCGCAGAACTCTGCTCCGTACTTGACAAAGTTGTGTATGGAGAACGGGGCGTCTGGGGAATCTGCAAATAGTGAGAGCATTTGCGCTTCCTCTTCAATCTTATCTCTTCGTCGCCATCCTAAACAATATTAGCCGCCCTGTGGTCGCCACTCCGATAAGACGCGATGCTCATACCACGGCCCAGTGTCACGATGGCCATTGCGTTTACCAGTAGACTTTGGCCTGATCTTATCATACAGCCCCACCCCGTGTCAGTTGTAAACCCTTGCGGTTCAATGAATTGGCTTCTTAACCGCACGCCTAGCGTCAGTGACTGATTTCCCTCGCTGCTGGTGTCCCTGGCTATTGGGGTGAAATTTGACCTATACGTCATCCATATCTTTGATTCAAAGTCTAGAAGGAACGGCTCCGGCCAGTCGGGTGTGCTTATACTTGTCGTGTTTGTCTGGCGCCCGTTGTGGTGCACATGCAATGTCAGGGTCCGATTTTGTGCGCAGTCCTTCTCCGTGTCCGATGGTAGGGCTTCCTGTGTCTTGCTGAGCTCTTCACGTGGGGTGATGAGCTGTTCGGATGGAGGGTATCCTGTTCCCAGGCACCATATTGGTGACTCCGGCTCCTCGTCGTTCTTCGGTTCGGGGTCCCATATATACTGTACAATTCGTTTCTTGTATCGCTCTATGTCTGTGGGGTTCATACTTGTGTCCCTGTGTTTTGATTGTTGGGTCTGTTGAGCAACTATCTGTCGGTCTATGCGTAGGCGGTGTTGGTGGGCATGAACCTGGGTGTGTTTGCAATGACACGCCCTGTGGTCATTCACGAATATGTTAAGGTAGCGGTATAGTATGTTTCCCTGTTGTTTAATGTGGTGGTTCGGGTCTTCCCTGTTACCTTTTTACGGTGATATGGTTCTAGCAACAGTTGCACTGTCCGGTGTCAGGTGGTAGGTAGCTTGATTTTCGGAGCTGACGGCAGTGCGGGGGTGTGTGGCGCATGGGTATCGCTAGGCAGATCACGAGGCCTCCGGTGGGTTCTCCAGCATCTGGCCGGGGCTTTGTTCGAGTTGCTGGTCCTACCATATAGATACACCCCCTTTTTGTTTTACTTTTCATATGTGGCCCAGGTGGCAGTGGTTATGGTTTATGGTGTGGGTTTTGATAGTAGGGAATCGTGTACCTGAAGCTCGAGTAATGTCTAGTTAGAGGGGAATGTGAATATATATATATATATATACAAGCCAACGGCCGTATACAAGCTTCGAATGGGGTCTTGTCATAGTATAGTAACTAAGGATCAGATAATTTACAATATTCCTGCAAGGTCTCCAGTAGTCTTACATAACCTCAGACTAGACAACTATTATCTACTCTAGTAATCCCTAGCATCATTATCATTGTCACAACCGCCAAGGCCGCGCCACGTGACGCCAATTATGTAACCCCTGTAGACTGCTGCTGAGGCGCCTCCTGGGCGCTATCAGGCTGTCGCAAGACGGCGATCTCGATGGAATGGTGAAATGTTAAATTATTTTAAATATCAGGGCCCATACAGCAGAGATAAAGCAGAGCTAAAGCTATTCAGTTAGAATAATATAAATCTATTAGTATATAAATATAATAAATAATAACTAGTTATATAATAATAATAAAATTTAAATAAGAAACTCTATATTCCTATAAATATATATTAATTTAAATAAGAAATAGGAAATAATATATATATAAAATAATAATTAATAACAATAATAGAGCTTTTTTACTTAATTATTTTTTTTTATATTTTTATATTTAAATATTTTTTTTTAGTACTAGTAAGATCTTATTCTAATTTTTATTAATTTTTATTAGTATTATATTGTTACACGCCGCTATCCGCGGACGCTGCACAAGTCTGCCTCAGACAACTATAGTTGCTTAGTAACTATTACATGATATATAACTATATATTATACTAGCTGGCTTGGTGGTTGTGGCCGTACTGCCCGTTTGCCTTGTTGATATCCGAAGCCTACCTTTATTAATTTCCTTAAATTCCTGTCTAGTACTGATTTAGACTAGTATATTAGTTAATTAGTTATTCTAGTACTACTATTTCTACCCAGCCGCTTGCTTTATTTAATAAAATATCTTTAATTATTATAATAATCCTATAATCTGGTAGTATATCTATTAATTAGGATCTTAAATAATTATTTTTTATTAATTTTATTAAGTTTTTTCTAAATAAATTATTATATAAATTAAAATTTAAGTTTTATATACTTTTCTATTATTTTTTAATATTTTAATATATTTTATATTATTATATTATTATATTACTTTATTTATTATTCTATTTTTATCTAATTTTATCTTTAACTTATTAATTTATATTAATTTCTTGCTTGACCTTATTAAATTTATTTCTAATGTATTAAAAACCTATACTTTAATTTTTTTTCTTATATTCTAAATTCCTTATTTATTTACTTTAATACTAGTAAATCTAGAGCTTTATCTTACTAAACTTAGATACTAATTATAAATATTTTATAAAAATTTATTAAATCTTTATATTTAGTAATTTAATACTTTATTAATTTATTTTATTAAATTTATTATTACTTATATCTTAATACCTACTTCTATAAAAATATATTAATATCCTACTTTCTAGAAAATTAATTATTCTTTAATTAATACTACTATTAATAAATTCTACTATCTTATTAAAAGTATATATTATAATCAGCATCCTAATTATCTAAAGTAGATTAAATTAATAAATATTCTAGAAACTAATAATATAAATCTAATATATTTTTTTAATATTTACTTATATACTTTATTTACTATATTATTATATATATTCTCTATTCTAGATAAAGATAAGACTAAGACTATTATTCCTAAAGACTAATTCTATTAAAATATTAAATCTAGTATACTATTAATTATATTTATATTATTTACTTTTATTTTAGTATACTCTAATTTATTAGATTTACTAAATATAATATTAACTATATATTCTATTTAAGTTTATTAAGCTAGATATTTACTAAAAACTTAAAGATATCTATTATTTAATATTTCTATCTCTTTTATTAGTTGGTGTATTTTATCTGTAAGTAAAATTACTAATCTAAAATCTATTAAAAAATCTATTATTATACTAAGTAAACCTGTTACTGTCGCAAGATGGTGATCTTGATAGAACTGGTGAAGTATTGAATTAGTTTAATTAACAGGATATAGGAAGCAGAGCTAAAGCTATTTAACTAGAATAATATAAGTCTACTAGTATATAAATATAATAAATAATAAAAAATCTTTAATATATATTAATAAATAATAATTAATTATATTATAATAATAAAGTGTTATGCGCTGCTATCTGCAGATACTGTATAATAGTGCCTTAGATATATAACAGCTGCTTAGCAGCTGTTATATAATATATAATTATATATTATACTATTAGTTCTCAGCTAAAAGAACTAGTAATTAATTTTATTAAATATAGATTTATTTTTTATTAATTATATATTATATCTTTATAATCTTTAAAAAGCTACTATATAAGTATTATAATCTTATAATTTTAATTACTCTCCTTTTAAAGACCTGATATATATAGTTATAATAAAATCTAAGATTTAAAGATAAACTTAATACTATAATATATAGAACTAAATAGTCTCTACTATATAAAATAATATAATAATATAAACTTTTAAGATAATAAATAAAAACTAAAAAATAATAAATATTAAAGAAAAAAAATATTAAAGAGCTTTTAAGATAAGAAGAAGTAGCTATATAATATACTAAATTAGTATTATTATAAAAAAAATAAGAGATTTTAAAGACTAAATTATATATATTAATATAAAAATACTATCCTAGAATATCTAAATAATAATATAATTAACCCTAGGGATACTGTAAAATAATTAATCTTTAAAATTAAATAATTCTAAAAATAATAAAATAAAGTTTCTAAAAGAATATCTTTATATAAAAAAATTTACTAATTATAATTTATATAAATACTTAGATTAGTACCTTTATATAAAAAACTATTTTTGAATATTTTTAGAATAATATAAGACTAATAAAAAAAAATTAATTATATAATAATATTCCTAATAGTACCTAGAATATATAACTAAGAAGAAATATATATAATCTTATTAAAAAATCTAATATAAAATAACTTTAATAACATCCTACTATATATAATTAATAATCTAGTAATATTATAGTAAGAAGTAATAATACTATATTATAATATAAAATAATAAGTATATTAGTTAATATATAAATTTATATAATATCTTAAAAAATTTAAATAATATTTAGCTAAATTATTAAATAATAAAGTATAAAAAGCTATTCTATACTCTAAAATATATAATAAAACCTATAAAAAGTTAGTATAATATTTATAAAAACTAAAAAATTATAATATATATATAACTTATCTATTAATAATTAAATAATTAATTCTAAAATATTAGAGTATACTAGAGTTAAACTATAATTATAGAAATTTTAAGAGAATCTTAATTTATAAAATATATATATTAATAAGTAATATATAAGATTTATCTAAAAAAAAAATATAGTAATAAAAATAGTTATAAAAGATTATAAATCTATAATAAAAATTATAAGTATTAATATAGTACCTAAAAAAAGATAAAAAATATAAAAATATATAAAAATAATTTAAATTACTATAATTATAGTAAAACCAGATATATTAAATTATAATATTAACTAGTAAATAGTAGAGTATATCTATAAAAAAATAATATAAAATCTAATAAAATTATAAATAAATTAAAAAACTTAAGAATCTAAAGCTTTATATAATAAAGATATTAGATCTCTTTTTTAAACTATAGTAGTAGAAGATAATTATATTTATAATATTTCTAAAAAAAAATAAAAATAATCATAAAAAATATAAATTCTACTAGACTTTAATATAAAAATAAGTTTTATAAATTAATATCAAATTAAATAAAATCTATCCCTAAATAGTAGAGGAATACTAAGAAAAATATGTATAATAAATAATTATAATATAAGCTTTTATAGAAGCTATATACTATTAATATATATAAAAAATATAAAAAATAAACTATATAAATAATACTTAGAATTTAAAGCTATTAATATAGATAAATATAATATAATTCTAAATTAAAACTAACTAGAGACTATTAATCTATTAATAAAATAATATAATAAATTATAAAAATATTATAAAAAAAAATCTATAAATTTAAAAATAGTTATATTTATATAAGAATATATTATAGAAATTACTATAAAGATATAAATATATTAAATAAAAATCTAATCTAAAAATAATTATCTTTAAATTAAAATTAATAAAATCTAGACTATAGAGTTAATAATCCTAAAATAATATTATAATTTTATAAATATCTTCTTAAAAAAAAATAGAATTATTTTTATAATATTAAGAGTAGAATTATACTATTAAACTAAAATTAAATAAAAAATTCTTACTAAAATTAATTTATCTATTATTTTTAACAGAATTATAAGTTCTGTATAAATATATAATAAAAGTATTTAAAAAAAGCTAAATTAAATTATTAAAAAACTTTTATAGTTTACTAGTACTATTTATAATTAAAAAAAATAGTAACTTAAAACTTTATATAAATTATTATAAATTAAATACTATTATTATTAAGAATATATATCTATTATTATTACTAAATAAAATCTTAGATTATTTAGATACTATAAAAATCTATATATAATTAGACTTATATAATATATATTATAGATTATAAATTAAAAAAGATTATAAGCTACTAATAGTATTTAAAATATATTTTAATATATATAAATATTAAGTTATATTATTTAGATTAATAAATATACTAGTAAGTTTTTAATAATATATTAATTATATACTAGATAATTTATTAAATATTATTTATATAATATATCTTAATAATATTATTATATTTTCTAAAAATAAAAAAGAATATAAAGTATATATATATATTATTTTTAAATAATTATAAAGATTTAAGTTTTATATAAAAATAAATAAATATATTTTCTATATAAACTATATTAACTTTTTAGAATTCATAATAATTATAAATAGTATAGAAATAAAAATTAAATAAGTTATAATAATAATAGACTAGCTAGTACTATAAAATAAAATAAAAATTTAGTTATTTATTAAATTTATTAATTATTATTATTAATTTATTTATAGATTTAGTGAGATTACAGCTCTCCTAAATAAAATAATAAAAAAAAATATAGAATTATACTTTTTATTAAAAAAAAAAAAAAAACTTAAGATATTCTAGAAACTTAAAAATATTTTTTTTTTAAAATTATTATTATAATACTATAATCTAAAATTATCTATTAAAATCTATATAGATATATCAGAATATATAATTTTAAATATTTTAAACTAAAAGTTTAAAAATAGAAACTAGTATCTAATAATTTTTTATTTAAAGAAATTAGATAATATATAAATATATTATAAAATATATAACTAAAAATTACTTATAATAGTAGATAGCTTTTATAAATAATATTATTATTTTAAAAATAGTTTATATATTACTAAAGTTTACTTTAATTATAATAATCTATATTAATTTATAATAACTAAAAAGCTATTCTTATACTAAATATATTAGATTAAAAAATTAATAATATTTTATTTCTATATTTATTATATTATAAGTAAGAAAAACCCCGCAGATAGCCTAAATAAATATATAAACTATAAATTTAAAAAAAATAAATATATAAATAGATTATACTCTTAAAAAATTATAAAAATAATTAAGTAATATAGAATCTATAAAAAAAAAGTTATATTTAATTATATATATAATATCTATTAAAAAATATATATATATAAAAAAACTATTAGTAAGTTTATTAGAATTACTTAAGATTAACTAAAAGTATAATAAAACTATAAAAAATATTAAAAAAAATAATAAAAATATAGAAAATAAAAAATAAAATATTATATTAAATAATTTAATATATTTTAAAAATAAAATTTATATTTTATATTCTAATATACTTCACGTAGAAATTCTTAAGATTAATTATAATAATCTATAAAATAAATACCTAAATAAAAAAAATAATTAAAATTATTAAATATAAATACTATTAACCTATAATAAATAAGTAAATTAAAGAATATATTAAAAAATATAATATATATTAATAGATTATAATATACTAGTATAAATATTATAATCTAATGAATAAACTTCTATAATTTAAAAAATTTATAAATTAGATTATAATAAACTTTATAACTAGACTACTATCTATAAAATAATAAAAAAAAAATATAATATTATTCTTATAGTAGTTAATTACTTTATTAAGTATATTTTTTATATCTTATATATAAAAAATATCTCTGTAGAAGATCTTACTATAATCTTTATTAAATATATATATATATATATTAGAGTCCTAAGTAATATAATTAATAATAAAAATAATATTTTTATAAGTATATTTTAATTAAAACTTTATTATTATTTTAATTTAAGTTATAAATTAACTACTATATACTATCTACAGATAGATAGATAAATTAAATACTAAAATTAAATACTTAAATATTATTTACACGCCTATATAAACTAGAACTAAGATAACTAGCTATAATAACTACTAAGTATATAACTAGTCTATAATAAAATAATAAGATAAAATATAAATATATCTATATTAAGTATAGCTTTAGGGGTAGGTAAATAATAGCTATAAAAATTAATTATTTAAGATATCTTTTAGAAATAGATAATTAATATTACTAAATAAATTTTCTAATATTTAAAGAATTTAAGCTTATAAACTAGTAGATTAATCTATTTAATAATCTAAAAAAAACTAGTATGTTAATTATCTAGTTTTTAATTAAGAATAATAGTATTATACTTATATTTTTTATAAAAATAAAGTATAATCTTTTTTTTTTAATAAAGATTACTAACTTATACTTATTATTATATTAATTCTTTATAAATATTTAAGTAAGCTTTAGGGCTTTAATAGTATTAATATAGAAGTTAAAATATTATATTAATATTAAGCCTGCAAGTCCTAGATTTAGAACTAAGTAAAGCTAGATATTATATATAAATTTATAAAAGCTTTTACTAGTTAAGATATTAAAATATATATTAAAGCTTATTTATATTTAGAGTAATATAGCTGATTATTTCTTAATATCTATTAAATTTATTATTATATAATAAAGATATATCTTTAAAGATTAATTTATATACTTAGATTAGCTATCTATCTATATATAATATATTATAAAGTAGTAATTTTTAATATTTATAATTTTAAAAATATACTACCAGATATCTAAAAAAAACTTAAGATCTTAATTAAAAATAATAATAACTAATATACTCTAATCTTTAAAAATAAGTTTCTTAAAAAAAAATCTATTTATTAGTATAATTTCTAGTTATTTTTATTAGAAAAAGTACTTATTTACTTAATAAATTTATTAATAATTATTATAATTATATTAAAAGTATTAGTATCTAAAAGATAGATTATTATATCTAATATTAAAATATAGAATAAAATAAAAATTATTTAAATAAATATTAGAATATTATAAGAAATATAGTAGTAAATTATTTTATACTAATATTTAAAATAATACTATATATATATCTTAACTACTTTAGTTTTATAAAGAAATATAATATCTTTAAAATAAATAATTATATTTTTAATATCTAGATAATTATTTAGATTATAAATAAAATATAGTATTTTAGCTAGTATTAAAAAGAATAAAATAAAATATTTTTTAAATAATAAATAAAATAAAAATACTTTAATAAAATATTTTTTATTTTAGTTAAGAATTTCTAAAATTCTACTTAGTCTAGTATTATCCGGATAACTATTTATAATTTAGTAGTAGAATTTAGGAGATATATTAAATATAAATATTATAGTATTTTCTAGTTCTATATAAAATATAATAGCTAAAAAGTCTTTAAAAAAGTTTCTAATAAAAAATAGTAGTTAGAAAAATATATCTAGAATAAGATATATCTTATTAGATTTATAATAAAAATTAATATTAAATTATTAGAGATATATAGAAATAAGTATTAATTATAAATTAACTTTTATAAAACTAATTATTCAGAGTAATAGTTACTTAATTATATTAATATTTATATTATAGTTTATTTATAAAAAGACTTTAATTTTATATATCTTTATTAAGTACTAGATTTTATAAACTATCTAAATAATATTAAATAATTTTAATTTTATTAGCTAATAGTAAGTCTCTATAAAGTATAAAGAATAATTAAAAAAAAAAAATTAATTAAATAATATTAAGTATTAGTAAATTATTCTTAATAAAATTATAATCTAGTTTATAAAGTATACTATCTAAATTATTATAAAATAAATAAAAAATAAAATTATTATATTTTTAATATTTAAAAAAATCTAAGTCTATATCTAACTATTTATTAAGATTTTAATAAATAAGAAGCCTTAATAACTATTTTTTTTAAAAACTTTAAAATATTTTAAGCTTTTTTTTCATTAGCTTTATAATAACTTTATTATTTATAAATTTTATAAAAAATATATCTTTTTTAAGTAGAACTCTTTTAAAAAATATAATTTTATAAGCTTATAAAAAAGCTTTTTTAGTAGTAAACTAAAATATATAAAAATATAAAAAGCTAGCTATATTTAAATAAATAAAAAAATCTATAAATATTTTTAGAAAGTATAAATCTTTAAGTACTTAAAGACAGCTCTTAATAATAATAAAATTAAAAACTAAGATTTACTATCTAAAAAATTTAACTAAAAAAAACTAATATAAGTTTTTTTAGAATTTAAACTTATTTATAACTTAATATATTAATATAAAATATAAGTAAGATACTTTTTATAATTATTAAAAAATTAAAAATAAATTAAGAAGTTATTTATATAACTTCTATAATAGACATAATATTTATAGAATAAAATATTTATTATTTATTATATATATATTATATTATTAATAAAGCTTATAAAATAAGTTATAAATTATTTTTAGTTTTAATATAATATAATTTTTAAATATTTCTAAGAATTAGAATATACTCTCTATTAATAAAAAAAACTTATAATATTAAGGATTATAATATAATTATAATTTTTGAAATAAGTAATAATTTCTACTATTATAAAGTTAGAATAGATATTATAGATTATTTATATATTTAAATTATAGATATCTAGTATTAGATAATTTTTAGATTCTATATAGCTATCTTTTATTATTATATATTAAATAATAAAAATAAGGATTTTAAAAAAGATAAATATATTAAATTAATATATTTTATATTTCTTATAGAATTTATTATAAATTTTATTAATTTTAATTTAGTTTTTAGGATTAAGAAAATAGATTTTAGATTAATTTTAAATATACTTCTTCTAGAAAAGTTTTATTTTAATATATATTTAAAAATATTTAGATATATTTATAAAGTTATCTTTACTTTATATTTTTTAATAGTTACTAATAATTTTTTTTAGATACTTAAAAATAGCTAGATTATTATAGATTATAATACTATTAGTAAGTTTAATTTATAATAAAGCAGTATCTACTACTTTTATATATTTATATTTAGAGAATAGAGATTATAAGATATTAGCTTAATTAATAAATTATTTTATAAAGATAATAGTAAGTTTAAAAGAAATAAGTATATTATTCTAATAAATCTTTATATTATTTATTTTTAATAAATTATCTAGAGGAGTATTATACTATATAATAATTAAAAAGCTAGTTTAATTAATTATTAAAATATAAAAAAGATTATAATTAATAGTATATATAAATAATAATAGTAGTAGATACTAAACTAATTTAAAAAAATAATCTTAATTTAAAGATAAAGTAGAAATTTAAATAGAAATAGTTAAAATAAAATATATTTTTATATTAATCTTATCTTATAAAAAGACTTTATAAAGATTTTTATAATAATTTACTTTAATAGCTATTATAAAAAAAAAGTATTATATTATTATAGTATAATAGAGTTAATATATATTTTAGAAAATTTAGTAGAATACTATAAGATATAAAAATATTAATATTTAATAATATATTTAGCTTAAGATAATTAATAATATAAATTTTATAAGCTATTAAGATTAATATTTTTTTAAAATCTTTATAAACTAGTAGGTAAATAATAAGATTTATAAATTTAAAATTAATAATCTTATTTTTAATTTTCTTAATAAAAATAAGAATACTATATAGAATCTTAATATTTAAAAAATATTTTAAAAAAAAAGCTTTATTAATTAAAGTAATTATACTGTCTATATTATAGTATATAGAGTTAGATTACTTTTTAAAAAATAAAAAGTACTATATCTATATATATATTTAGTTTTTAAAGCTTAGTCTATTCTAGAGAAAGAGATCTATAGTAATAAAAAAAATAATTTCTAATTTAGAAAAGTCTATAAAGTATAATTTTATATTAGCTTAATTATAATTAGGCTAGTAATAATTAAGTTTATTTTTTAAAAAAAAAAGCTTTATATATTATATATTAAATATTATTAGTATATTTTATAGTAATATTATTATTAAAATTATAGTATTAGTTAAGCTCTATTTTATAATTATTTTTATTATATTTATTATTTTTATTTAAGTAGTAATTATTAGCTTAGGTAGTATATTTATTATAAAAAATATAGATATTATATTAGTAAAACTAATAAGAACTATATTAAAAATTAGAATATCTATAATAGAATAAGTAATTTTAATATCTATTATTATAAAAATAAGTATTTCTATCTTAGGAGTAATTATCTCTATTCTAAAAAATAAAGAATTAAATAAGTTTATTTATTAAGATATACTATTTATTTAAAGGTATATTTTAAATATTACTTATTTTTTTAATAAAAAAAAAATTTTTATATTACTAGATATTATTAGTACTATAGATATTATTTTAGTTATTTTAAGATTAGTTAAGATTATAGGATTAGCGGTTCATACTATACTAGTAGAAAAAATAATTATAGTAGATATATTAATTTTATTAATTAACTTATTTTTTATTAAATAAGTTAATAAATTAAGTAATTAAAATTTCAGATTATAATTTATTAATAATTTTATATAATTTAATATTAAGCTAATATTATACTAAATAAATTTAAAAATATTTATTATAATTACTATATTACTAATATAAAGCTATAATAGATAATATATAAATATTAAGAAAGTAATTATTTTATATATCTACTAAAATAAATCTCATGCTTTTTAATTATAAATAAGTTTAATTAAAGAATTTATAAAAATAATATATAAGTACTTTATACTAATCTTTTATATTTTATATATAGATTAAATCTATATATATTATTATATTAAGTTTATTATTCTACTAGAATAATACTTTTCTATAAAAATAGTTATTAAGAATAATAAAGATTTTATATATCTCTTTAATTTAAGATACTACGCGTAGCTAGTTATAAAAGAAATATATATCTTTATAATAAATTTTATTATTTTTATTAAACTTATCAGTTTAGCTAGGGATATTAGATTTAAAATAATTAATATTACTAGATTTAATATAATCTTTATATAAGTAATAAACTAGCTATTATAATTAGCCAGCTTATATAAAAGCAGGCGGGTAATAAGATAGTATAAAAAAGATATAAAAAGCTTATATTAAAAAAAAAATATTAAAATTAAAATATAATCTAAAATATAAATTAAGTATATCTAAAAGTATTTTATAGTATATATTAGTACTTAGAAAAGATAGATACTATATTATAAAATTATTAGTAAAGTATAAGCTAAAATAATTTATAAAAAAAAATATTTAAATTAAGTACTTATATTAAAGATAAGTTTTATAGTATTTAAGTAACTATTATATTAATTATTATTTAAAGCTAATTAGATACTATATCTTACGTGCTAGAGATTATCTAAAAAGTAATAAAAAATAATACTATTATAAATTATAAGAAGGAGTTCTAATATTAATTATAAATACTAATTATAAAGATTAGTACCGCGGATAAAGTTCTTAATATAAAAAAAATATAATTCTTTATAATTAAAGTTATTCTTTAACTAAATTTATTAAATTTGTTTATTATAATAAGTAGTATACAGCTTACTTTACTAATAATTTTCTTAATTTAGTTAATTAAGAATAAAACTTAATTTACTAAGGATAATAGAAAATTAGATATTAAGCTAGATAAACTTTATATTAATATTAGATATATAAAAGCTAGTAGAGTAATTAAAGTAAATATCTAATTAAAAAAGATTTAATATTAGTAATTAGGTAGAATATAGATAGGGATAAAATAATTCTAATATTTTTTAGATTTATATAAAATAGCTGTTAATAGAATAGATATACTTTATATAGTAGTAGTAGTAGTAGTAGTAATAGTAGTAATAATAATCTATTAAGAGATAGTATTAAAAATTAATAGTATAATAATTAATATAAAATATATAATTAATAGAATTAAGTTACTTTTAATTATTTAGATTATAGATATAGAAATAATATCTTTTATTATAGTAAATATAATTACTAGAGTAAGGATTAATTTAAAAGTTTAGAAAATTTTATTTAGTAATTCTATAGTTTTAAAATTAATAAAGTCTTTATTAAATTCTATATTAATTATTAAATTATTAAAATACCTAATAATTACTTTAAATATTATAATATAATTATATAGTTAGAAGTTAGGATATAGAGTATTTTATACTAAGATTTTATCTACTTACTTTATACTAATAGTAACAGTAATTAGTTCTAATCTAGATCTAGATCTAGTTCTTTCTTCTAGTACTAATATTAGGAATTTTTTAGAATAAGTAAACTAATATAAGTAAGGTAGTAGTATATTAAAAAAAACAGATATATTTTAATATTTAATTTTTAGAAATTAAGATATCTGTATAGTAAGCTTCTCTAGATTAGATATTAATAATATTAGATTAAGTATTATTAATTAGTAAAGTATTAGTTAGTTATTTAATATATAGATAAATAGACCAGCTTTAATAAAATAATAATATAATTAAGACTATAAAATATAAAATAAAAAATAATATATAAATTTTAAGGCTATACTAAATATATAATCTTATATTAAGTATTATAATTTATATAATATAAATAAGTTAGTTATATATTATATATTTACTAGATTAATTATATTAGGATAGTATATTTAATACTATTTCAGTATTATCTTATTCCTAACTTAATATCAAAGACAGGAGGCGGATAGATAATATTAAAATTAAGATTAATAATAAAATAAAGTAGTGTATTATATTAATAGATATTATAGATAGTAGAGATATCGCAGGTAGTAGATACCTACTAAGTAATAGTAAAAAAGAGGTCTTTTTTAAAAATAAATTATAATATTATTATTTATTTAGTCTCTTAACTGGTAATATTAGACATACTATTATATATTATAATTTAAATAAAATAAAAGCTTATATTCTTAGTAAAGTTAAAAATAATTTAATCTAGCCTACCTGTCGACAGGAGGTTAAGCATTGTCATGACTAAGCCTAGCGTGATAAATATTTTAAATTTAGCTAGATATAGATCTATTTAATATTAAATAAAAAAAATAGAGTTAATAAATTCTATAATAATTATATTAAAGATTTTTTAGCCACGGTAGCTTATAATAGTAAGATATTTTTAATAATCTTAATATATTAGTTATTAGTAAAAGAACTTATAGGTATTAATAATAATAATATATTTATATCTATAAATAAGTAGTATAATTTCTTATTATATTAAAATTAGATACTAATTAGATTCTGTTTTTTTATTTATATTATATAGATTTATAATAATATAATCTTTATCTTTACTTATTTAAGTTTAAGAATTAAATATAGTATACTAAATATAAAATAATTAAAAAATATATAAATAATAATAAGCTTAAGCTTTCTAACTTTATATAATAAATCTAGAGTTTTATTAATAATAACTTAATTTTTTAGAAATATTTAGTATACTTTAGACTTTAATATATAATATTTTTAATTTTTTTTTTAGTAGAATCTTTATTTATTAAGATTTAAGAATATAAATAATTAAATTAATATTTATTTTATTTCTTTAAATATTAAAGTAGAATATAAGTTTAATAAAATAAAAAATAACTTTAAATCTTTAATATAAATTATAACTCTATTAAATAATATTTTTATATATTTTAATAAGATATTATTTTTATTTAATAGATTACTAATATTACAGCAGGTTTTAGTTAGTAATAATTTAATAGAAATATAAAATATATTAATAAATAATTATTTAATATATTAATAATACTAGTAATTAGAACTAGATTTTAAAATAAAATAAATAGAGTTTAAGTTATATTATTAAATAAAAAAAGATTATTATAATATAATTAAATATATTAGAATAAGTTCCATAACTTTAGATCTAATTAAAAAAAAAGAAATAAATTTAAAATTATTAATAATTTTTAAATACTAGTAACTAGATAGAATAATAAATTTAAAAATAAGATTAAATATTTTAATAAATAAGAACTAGTTATCTATAAAATAAGTATAAATATAAAGATATAACTTTAGAAATACTTTAAATTTAAAGATTAAGTCTTAATTAAATAAAATAAACTTTATAGATACTAAAATCTTATATTTTAAATAAAAAAATATTTTAATTTTAAATATAATATAAATTTTAATAGGATTTATTTAATTATTACTTTAGTAATAAACTAGAATAGTTATATTTTAGTATAAATAAATAATAGTATATTATTATTTAATATTAATAATTATATCTTTATAATTTATAATTTTAGTTTTAATTAAGAGTTTAGTAGTAATATTAGCTATATAAATAAATATAAAAATATATATAAATATAAATAAAATATTATTAGTTAGTAAATATAAAAAATAAAAATAAATATAAATATAAAAATTAAATATATAATTAAAATTAATATTATTAATAAAAATAGCCTTAGTTATCTTTTTAATTTTAATATTTAAAATAGTATATAAGAAGTTAGTATTATTAATTAATTAACAATAATTAATATTAAGATATATTTTTTTAAATAATTTAATAATATTTAAATTAACTATAATACTTATAGATCTCTAGATATTTAAAATACTAATATTAAATAATTTAATAATATTTAATTTAATAATAATTATATTTAATACATTTATTATAAGTACTATTTTATAAGTAGATTTTACTTTATTAAATTAATTATATAGATAAAGAAGGTACTGATATAACTTATTATTTAATTTAAATATATTAAAATAATAGAAGCAGGTAATTAAAAAATATAAAAATTTAATTATAATAAAATTAAATAAATCTTTTACTATAATTAAATATTCTTACTTAGCTTTAATATTAATATAATATATCTTAATAAAACTAGTAGAGATCTTATCTTTTTTATTATCTAAATAAATTATTTTAATAGTTCTAACTTTAGATTCTTTATAATAAATAGAATAATTATTAATTTTAAAAAAAGTATATATTAGTTTAATATTCTAGTAAATAGATTAATTTTAGATACTAGATTTAATAAAAAGCTACTTAATAAAATAAGTATTTACTTAATTCTATAATTAATATAAATTTTAGGAATTATTATTAAAACTTATATTAATATTAATATTAGTATTAGATATTTAATTACTATTATTTATAGAAGATCTATTATATAAAAATCTATTATTATTAGCTTAGTATATTAGATAGGTATAACCTTATACTTAATAAAAATAGTTTTATTAATATAATAGAAATATATTTATAAAATATTAGTATTATAATCTAATAGTATATAGCTAGTTGTAAGGCACCATGTCGGCGCCAAGGATCTAGTAACTATAAAGTGATGTTTATATAGTATAGAAATACTGGTTTAACTAATTAGAAGACTCTATTAGAAACAGAATAAATTATTTAAGGATTTATAGAACTAGAGTAGCTAGGGGTTCTATATAGAATCCTATAAAAGAGATCTCTGGCAGAGGTCTTTAACATCTAGCTTAGCTAATCTCTAATTAGTACTGTTAGACTATTATATAATTTTATCTAGTAAATTCTTTCTAAATAGAAATATATAAGGTCTTAAGATATATAATATATTAACTTCTTAATAATTACTTAGATTAGAGCTGAGTAGAGATTAATAGTTAATAAGTTAATAATTACTAGTTTAAAGTACTTTAGAGATATCTTAATAATAGTCTGTAAAGATTATATAAAAAATATTATATAATATAGTCTTAGTAGTTATAATAGTTCTTTTTTTTTAAAAAAAATCAGGCTATCCTCAGTCTATATATTAAATCTAAAATAGTTAAATATAGAGCTATTATTTAATACTAATATAATAATTATTATATATAATATTAAAGAAGGTTAAGATTAAGATAATAGATAATACTTTAGAAGCCTATTTTAATTAAGTACTAATTAGTCTTTAATTAGTAAAATCTTTATAAAATCTATAATCTTTTATAATTCTTTAATTTCCTATACTATATTAAATTACTAGTTGTTTATTATATAATATTTATTAGAGTTTTTTATATATAATATTAGTATTACTAACTATATTAAAATTATAAAAAATACTAATTTCTCTTTCTTTTTTTATAATTAGTATAGATGTTTTTATAAAAATATTATATTATAATTTAAACTTCTTATTCTAAAGTACGCAGTATATATCTAGTATAATTTAATAAATTTATTTTTCTAAATAATACTAGATTATTACTAGTTTACTTACTAGAATATAGATTATTTTTACTTAAGTTACTAAAATCCTTTATTATTTTTATCTAATAAGTATTTATTCTTCTAGTTCGTAATAAAGAAATTATATTAATATAAAGAAATAAATATATTAATTTTTTTTTTCTTTTTTTTCTCCCGTGCGCTCTTTAGTATAAAATATAAGTTATCCCGGTCCTAAAAATATATAGCTTTTTAATATAAGATTATATAGAATAATTTCTTATTTTTTTTTTTCTAACTTACTACTAGATTATTTTAGCTAAGATAAATCTATATTTTTTTTTCTTAATTAAAGACTGTACTCGCCCTCCTATCTTTCTAAAATAAGAAATAAGATTTTTTTTTTTAAATTAATAATAGTTCAGCTCTAGTCTATATCTAGTTTAATATTCTTAGATAGCTTTAATAATATTATAAAGATTCTTAATAGACTTTTAAGAATTTTTATACTTAGAATATTCCTTTTATTTTACTAGGAACTAGTTCTTTTCTTAATATTATTTATCTTTAATAATCTCTTCTATCTTTTATTCTTTAATATTATTAATAAGTTTAGTATTAAGCTATATTAGCTCCTCTTTTTTTCTTTTATAATATTTTTTAAGTAGGGATATATAGAATATAGAATATATCTAAGAATTTATATATATTTTAATAAACTAAAGATAATAAGCCTACTTATTAATAAATTTAATAATCTTAAAGAAGCTATTATATCTCTTATCTAGTTTTTTACTTAGTCTTTAAGTTTAAATATTCTTAGTAAAAAGCTAGACTTTTTAGCTCTTTTAAAAAATTATTAGTTAGTATTTTTTATTATACTAAAATACTTATCTAATTTAAGAGATCTTTAGGTTTTTCTATAATTAA
Organism: Aspergillus puulaauensis; assembly: GCF_016861865.1. Classification (NCBI taxonomy): domain Eukaryota; kingdom Fungi; phylum Ascomycota; class Eurotiomycetes; order Eurotiales; family Aspergillaceae; genus Aspergillus; species Aspergillus puulaauensis. Next base: position 3,801,867 of record NC_054859.1, read on the forward strand.
TTATATATTATTATTATTTATCTTATATAGTTTTTTATTATTATATTAGCTATCTTTCTATTAAATATTTTAAGATCTAGAATAGCTAGCTTTAAGCTCTACTAAACTATAAAAGATAAAATATTTATTAATTTATTTTAAGAGTTATTATATATAAATTTTATTATAGATAATTATAATACTTATTTATCTTATTAAAAAATTATAATAGACTTAGAGATAGCTTTTTAATATTTAATTTTAATATTTTATTTATTTATTTATTTATAAATAAAAGGCTGTACTAAGTCTTTCTTTAATTTATAATTTTTAATAGAAGCTTTTCTAATATTTATAGATAAAAAATATTCTTTAATCAGTTATAATACTCCGCGGGGAGCTTATCTTATAAATAACTTTTATAAAAAAAAGATTAGTAAATTTTTTAGTATTAATTTTTTAGATAATTAGAATATATTTAATAGTTTTACTATAATAATTTACTACTACTAGAATAGTATTATAAGTAGTTAAGTTTTTTTTAGAAGAAGATAAGCTAGTAATAAAGTCTATTATTATATCTTACTAAAATTTTTTAGAAATTAGTAATAATACTAAACTTTTTAATAGTTAATACTTTAGAATCTTTATCTACTAGTAGATAGTATAGATCTTAATATATTTATTAATTATTAATTTTATTTTCTTTTAGCAGAACTTTCTCTATAGTAGTTTAAGAATTTATTTAAAGCTATAGTAGCCTGCTTATAAAGTATTATAGTATATTTAAATAATCTTATATTATAAAATAATAATAAAAAAATATAGCTAGTTTTATTATATAAAAAAAGTCTATTTTTTTATATTAACTACTTAAATAAGAATTATCTAATTCTAGTTAAGTATTACTAGTTATTACTATTTAATATTAAATCTAACTAGTATAGGTGTTCCCTACTTAGATCTTAACTAATTTTTAGTAGAGACTTAATATTATTAAATTATAACTAATCTTATTTTAGACTACCTCTACAGCTTTATTTTTTAGATTTAAAAATTCTAGACTCTTTAATACTATAATAGTATCCTGCTTTAACAGATCTTTAAAATTTATTAAAGATAAATCCTTACTAATCCTATTATTTCCTAAATTCTTAAGCTTTTTTTTAAAAAGTTAGTAATAACTTAATAATATATTCTTTATTAATAGATTTATAATCTTAATACTTTAAAAATATATCTATAAGATTTATCTATTCTAGCTTATATTTAATTTTAAAATTATAAGCTGCTAGTAGCTCAGTCTAATAAACCTATTATTAATTTAAGATTTTTATCTTAAAAAAATATTAAAAATTATTATAATTTATTTAAATTCTTATAATATATATACTATCCTATAAGTAATATCTCTATTTTTTAAAGTATTTTATAATAGCTAGAAGTTCTTAATTATATACCTTATATTATAGCTTATAAATATTAAGCTTTTTAAAATAAAAAATAATTAGAGTTTATTATTTTTTTATCTTACTTTTTATTATTTTAATTTATTTAATCTGTGCTAAGATACCGGCTATAATAAAATTAGAAATATTAATAATAAGTAGTATAGATTTATCTAGATTAAAATAATATAATATAAATAACTTAGTAAAATAAGTTTTTAATTTCTTAAATACTTTTTTAATTTTTATTATTATATAAAATAGTCCTGACTTCTTATTATTTTTTATTTTTTTTAGAAGATCTATTAAAGATTATATTACTTTAGAAAACTAGTATATAAATCTCTAAAAGTAATTAATAAATCTAATAAAGATCTAAATATTATAGAATAATCTTAACTCTAGCTAACTAGAAATAATCTAGTTATAATCTAGATTAATCTTAAGATTTTCTTAGCTTATAATAAAATTAAAAAATTTAACTTTAAATTAATAAAATTTATATTTAAATAGCTTTATATATAATAAATAGTATTAAAGATATTTCAGAACTTTTTTAATATATTTTGTATATTTTTCTACTATCTCCGAGTAGATAAGAATATTATTTAAATAAATAATATAATAATTATCTAGTATCTTATATATTATAGTATTAATATAGACTTAAAATATTATAGATATATTAATCAGCCTAAATAGTATAATTAAATATTTAAAATATTTATATCTAATATAGAATACTATCTTTTATTTATTATTTTTCTTAATTTAAATATAATAATACACGTTATAGAGATCTAGTTTAATAAAATATTTAATATAAATAAAATAGTCTATAAGCTTATTAATATAAGAAAAAAATTATTAATTTTTATAAATAATAGTATTTAGACTATAATAGTTAATATAAAAATATAATAAATTATTTAATTTTTTTATAAAAAAAATAAAGGCTCTTATAAAGCTCTATAATAATCTAATCTAATTTTTTTCTAATATTTTATTAAGATATTCTTTAAGTATCTTTAACTCTACTTATAAGAGGCTATATAGGTATCTAAATAATAACTAAATATTTAATTTTAAAGAGATTTTATAAATAATACTCTATATAAATAATTAGCTTATCTTAATTTTTAAAAAAACTTCTAACTAATTTATATATTAAGATAGTAGGCCCGGCTCCGGACTATTATCTAATTATAGTTAATATATAACTATAATAGTTAGGTTATATTTTATAAATTAAAAAAAAATCTTTATCTTTTTTAGATATATCTCTTTTAATTATTTTCTCTAATATTAGTTATCTAGTAATAAAAAAATATCTAGATTAGTATAAGTTATTTATTTTCTTTCTAAAATAGCTTAATATTAGTCTATAGTAAAATTAATAATATAAAAGAGAATACTAAAAATTTATATTCTTTTTTTTAGAATTAAATATCTATATCTTTATTATAATAGTATTATAGTAGGAGGTTTTTTCTTTATTAATATAATCTACTAGAGATATTATTTTTATATTCTTAAGTTAAATTTTTTTTTAATAAGATATTAATATAATATAAAATTATTACTAGTTCTAGTATTTAAAAGTACTACTAGCTATTAATCTATATTATTTTATTTTATTCTAATATTTATAAGGATAGGGAACACCTTAGGTTTTATAAAATTATTTAATATTAAAAGTTTTAAAATTATAAATTCTTATTTTTTTTTAGCTGCTTTATCTATTTTTTTAAGATAATTAGTAACTTAGTAATCTAGCTTATTATAACTAAAATAAAGTTCTTTCTTAGTTTATTTTTTTTAAGTATTTATTATTTCTTATATTTCTTATTTTTTTTATTATATTAATCTTAATATTAATAATTCTTCTTTAGAAAGCTTAGTTAGTTAAAGAATTTCTAGCTAGTTATTATTAGTATAATATTAATCTATTTTTTCTTTAAATCTTATTAATCTTTATTTAAGTAGTTAAATTAAGATTAAGAATTTTTTTTCTTCTATTTTTATTAAATAATTAATTCTAGATAGAGTAACTTATAGTAAGTCTTTTTTATTATTCTTAAGAGATTTAGTATACGAGTAATATAGCTTTAGATATTAAAATAAAAAAATTTAATAAAAATATAGATTTTTAAGTTAAAATTTTTAATTATTTTCTATATTTTTTTATATTAAGTAATTTATTATATTCCTGCCCGGTTTCTTTATTATTTATTTAATAGTTAGTAAAATACCTATTAATTTTAATCTATTTTAAGATTAACCTACTATTTTAAAAAGATCTTAAGAATTTTCTAGATAATATTTTAGGATTTTTCTTATCTTTAATAAGTCTTAGGCTTACTTCTAAGATAATTAATAATAAAAAAAATCTTTTTTTTCTTAATATTATACTATAGAGATTTTATAATAAAGTAATCTTTAATATTTATAATAAAATTATTAAATTAAGTAATATTTTTTTTTAAACTTTTTAATCTTACTTATTTTAAGCTTCTTTAGTAGATAGTAGATTTAAGTATCTATTAATCTTTATAAAAGTTCTTATATTACTATAATAAAAAATATATCTAAAGACTATAGGTCTAGAGCTAGAGCTATAAAAATAGCTATTAATATAGTTCTTAATAAACTCTCTAATTTTAGTTAGGACTTTAAACTAAATAATAATTTTTTTTATTACTTATCTTTAATCTTACTACTAAGGCCCGGTATAGCTCTAGATTATTAAGATTTAAAAATAAATTAGATTTTAAACTCTATTTATTCTTTAGGCTTAATAAATCTTTATAATAATTAATAAGATCTTTATATCTAGAAATTAGGAATTAAAGTCTAGCTAGAAGTATTCTAGTCTTATTTATAAGAAAAGAATTAAGTATTAACTATCTTTTATAGATTACTAGAAAAAAGTAATTTAAACTATAAGATACTGTATCAGTATTAAGGACTTAGTAATTATAAAATAAGATTAATATAGTATAGGAATACTAGTTTAATTAATTAAAAAACTTTATTAAAAATAGAATAAATTATTTAAGGATTTATAGAACTTAAGTAGCTAGAGATCTATATAAAATTTTATAAAAAAGATCTCTAGTAGGGATTTTTAATATCTAGCTTAACTAATCTCTAATTAGTACTATTAAGCTGTTATATAGTTCTATCTAGTAGATTCTTCCTAAATAAAAATATACAAGGTCTTAAGATATATAATATATTAACTTCTTAGTAGTTACCTATATTAGAGCTAAGTAGAGATTAGTAGTTAATAAGTTAGTAATTACTAGTCTGAGATATTCTAGAGGTGTCTCAGCGGTGGTATACAGGGGTCATATAAGAGGTATCACGTGGCGCGGCCTTGGCGGTCGTGACACTAGTACTACTATTAAAAAAACTAATATAATAAATAACTATATTATTAATTAATATTATTTTATTAACTATTATAATTATTATTATAGCTATTATAGCTATCTTACTAGAATAATAAATTACAAAATCTATTATTTTTAGATTTATTCTTATTACTATTTAAGTTTTAGATACAGCTAATCTTATAATTATTATATTTAGTAGTAAGGTTCTGCTATAAATATTATTTTTAATCTAAAATCTTAAAAAAAATACTAAGTATAATATTAATTTTAGATTTAAGAATATATTACTAAAGATTTATATCTAAATAATTCTAAATAGTAGATATCTAATTAAATTGATTATTAATTTTAGTAATATAATAGTAATAGATAATATCTTTAATAAATACTTATATAGTTTTATTAGTATAAATATTAGTATAAATATAATATATAATATACAGCTTTTAAAATACTTAATAAAAATTTAGTTTAAATTATTTAAAAAAATATAAGATTTAATCTTCTTTAAAAAATATAATATATATAATAATCTTTTTTAGAATATTAAATTAAAATATAAACTATTAGATAGCAGTACTATTAAAAAAATATAAGATTTAATCTTCTTTAAAAAATATAATATATATAATAATCTTTTTTAGAATATTAAATTAAAATATAAACTATTAGATAGCAGTACTATAAAAATATATCTAAAAATTAACTTAAATAAAATTTTTATCTTTATAAAAAATAATATTATAGATATAATTAATAAAAATATTAATATTTTTATAATATATAATATTATATATATTAGACTAAAAATAACTAATATTATCTATCTTTTATATATCAGTAGTATTAATAGCTTTAAATATAAAAATTATATTAGTATTAGTATTATTTTAAAATTATTATTAGATAAGTTATTAGTATTTTTATTATTAAAAAAATCTTTATTATTAGGAGATCTACTACTAGCAGTAGAATAATAATATAATCTAAAATAATATTTATAATATTAATATAATTTAAACTCTATAATATAAGTATTAATAATAACTTAATTATTTTATATAATAACTTATATTTATTATAGTATATATATAAAACTATATATAATAAATTTAAGATCTTAATTTATACTTATAAATAGATTTACAGAGCTATCTATATATAAATTTAAAAGATTAATACTTTTATTAAAGCTAGTATTTAATAAGTTTATAAATTAATAATAGGCTTATTTTCTTATATATGCTTAGAATTAATAATATAAATAAGCTTTAAGCTTAATATTAAAATTAATAAAAAACTTAAATTAAAAATATTTAACTAGAATTATAGCTTTAGCTAGATTAAATAATATTAATTTAAAAATAGATTAATTAACCGCAGTTAAAAAAAACTTAATAATTCCTAATTTAAAAAAATTAAATAATAAATACTTCTAAATATTTAGTAAGAATAATACTTAATAGATTTAAATAAAGTAAATAATAAATAAAATATTTAAAAAATTAAATAATTTAAAATTTATTAAAGTAGAAGTAGATAGTATAGATATAATTAAAAATATATTAAATTTAATATTTTAATAAAATTAATTTTTAAGAATAATAATCTTAGCTTTATCTTTACTAGTAATAAAAAATATATATAATAATATAGTAAATAAAGTATATAAATAAATATTAAAAAAATATATTAAATTTATATTATTAGTTTTTAAAATATTTATTAATCTAATCTACTCTAAATAATCAGGACGCTAATTATAATATATATTTTTAATAAGATAATAAAATTTATTAATAATAATATTAATTAAAAAATAATTAATTTTTTAGAAAGTAGGATATTAGTAAGTCTTTATAAAGATAAATATAAAAGTATATATAATAATAAATTTAATAAAATAAATTAATAAAATATTAAATTATTAAGTATAAAGACTTAATAAAATCTTATAAAATATTTATAATTAATATTTAAGTTTAATAAAGCAGAGCTCTAGATTTACTAGTATTAAAATAAAAAAAAAACTTAGAATATAAGAAAAAAATTAAAATATAAATTTTTAATAAATAAAAGATATATTTAATAAAGCTAAAAATAGAATTAGATAAAAGTAGGATAATAAGTAAAATAAAAATAGAGTAATATAATAATGTAAAATATATTAAAATATTAAAAAATAGTAGAAAAGTATACAGAACTTAAATTTTAATTTATATAGTAATTTATTTAGAAAAAACTTAATAAAATTAATAAAAAATAATTATTTAAGGTTCTAATTAATAGATATACTACTAGTTTATAGAATTATTAGGATTAATGAAGATAATTTATTAATTAATAAGAACAGCTGGGTAGAAATAGCGGTGTTAGAATAATTAATTAACTAATAAGCTAGTCTGAATTAGTGCTAGGCAAGAACTTCAGGGAAATCAACAAAGGTAGGCTTTGGATATTGATAAGATAGGCGGCGGAACGGCCATAATATTTTAGAGCTAGTCTATTAGCTAGCTATATTTAAATATTATTTAGTAAATATTAATATTACTAAATTTAATAAATTTATTATTTACTTAATTAAATATTATATCTTTATTTATTTTTTATTTATATTTATTAAAAACCTTTAATTTTTATTTAATTAAAAAATTTACTAATCTTTATTATACTATACTATAGCAGAATTTATTAATCTTATAAATATTCTAAAAATAACTAATTAATTAAAATATATTAAATAGATTACTATTAATTTATTAGCTAAAGCTAATATTATAAATCTTTATTAAATATTAGATTATATTATATTCTATTCTATTTTCTACTCTACTTTAATTTTATTAAATATATTAAAGGATAAAGTATATACTAACTAATATATATATATATTTAATTCTACTAATATAATCCTTATTAAGTTATCTAATAATTATCTTATTTTAATTATTCTTATTATATTAATTATTCTTATTATAGATAATATTATTACTAATATTCTTATTTTAATTAAGCTACTAACTATTTATTATTTTATATTTATAACTATTTATAAATCTTTATATTCTTTATTAGATACTTATTTATATATTCCTATTATTATATTTTTAATTAAATCTATAGATAAATCACTATCTATTTTAGTATAAAAAGTTTTAATAAAAATTTTAATATTATCTTTTATATCTTATACATCTTTACTAGAGAAGTTACTTCTATTTAATTATTTATTTAAATTAAAATCTTTATCTTTAATTAATTACTATATTCTTAATATAATATTTTTAATAATATATATTATAATTTTAATTCTTAATATAAGTTAATAGTATTAAGCTTTATAAACCCTACTAGTTCTATTAAAGATATTAGAATAAAAAATATTAATACTAGACTAAGTATAGCTAATCTTATAATATTAATATATAATAATTAAGCTAATATAGACTAGCTAATTTATTAAAATTAAAAAAATATTAATTAATATCTAACTTAATTTAAATAATGCTTAAACTAAGTTTATAATTCTTATTATTATTATACTACTGATATTAGTAACCAGGGAGATCTTAATAATTCTAATAATAATAATAATCTAGAGCTTAATTCTAATCTTAATCTAAACCTAAACCTAAATAGTAACTAAAATATTAATTAGAATTAAAATATATATAATAATATTTCTATTATATCTACTATTAATAATTTTATTAAATTTTAAAAAATAAAAGAAATCAGCTATTTTTAACTAAATCTTATTAATAATATTATTATAAAGTAAATTAATAATATTATTTATTATAAAGATATAAATATTTTTACTAACTATATTTAAGATATTATTACTAACTATATTTAAGATATTATTACTAACTATATTTAAGATATTATTACTTATAAAAATAAAGATATAGTAAAAGTAAATATTTAAATATATTTATATAATATTATATTAAATTAATTTATTATTTAATTAAATAATCTTAAGAAAATTATATTATATACTATTCTTATAAAATCTAGATAACTTACTTTAATTATTAAATATTTTAAATCTAATATTTAAGTTATTTTATATAAATTAATTTCTTTATTTTATAATTACTCTAATATCCGCGCTGGATAAATCTTATAAAATTTTATTAAAAATACTATTTATTATATTTATACTATTAATCTTATAAATCTACTAAATTAAATATAAATAATTTAGGATTAATTTAAATCTAATTTTTAATAAGATATTTCTATATCTAAAGATATAATAATCCTGAGCTAGTTTCTTAAATTTTTTTAAAAAAAGTAATTTCTCTAAAAGAATATTACTACTTAATATTATAAAAAATATAATTATTAAGAAGATTCTTATAGTAATATTTTTAATCCTAATTAAAATTCTATTTTTAGTACTTTTTATAATTAATAGAACTTATCTACTAATTAATATAGTAATAATTAAAACTATATATATTTATTAAATTATTTATCTAACTATTTATTTTATATATTAAATTATTAGTTAAACTACTAGCTAAACTTTTAGTTAAATACTTATTCTAGACCTATCTATAATAGTAATAGAGTAATATCTAGTTTTTAAGTTAAATTTAATAAAAAAGACTATAACTATTAATTATAGTAGAATTAGAATAGATATACTAATATAAATTAATATTAAATAATTAATAATAATACTAGTTCTATCTATAATTTAGATTATTCTAATAATAATTACTTTAATAATGATTACTTTTATAATAGCTATATTAGTTATATTAATAGTTTTTATAATAACTATACTAATTAAGAAAATTATTAGCCTTAAAATAACTATAGTAATAATAAATATTAATATTCTAGTATTTATATATATACTATTAAAAATAATACTCTACTTTCTACTATAGATAAATAAACTTCTTCTAAATATAATAATCCTAATTTGATTATATAGATTAATTCTTATAATCCCGGCTGTAGTATAGTTAAACTATTTAAGTAAGATATATATATTATAAGTATTACTAAAATCTTAATTCTTAACTACTAATATAATAATAAAAGTATAGCTAAGCCTACTAATACTTATTATAAAAAATATAAATTATTATTAAATATTATATTAAATATCTATACTTATACTATTAATATTAATCTTATTATTACTAGCTATAACTACTATATTATAATCTTTATTTTAAATAATACTTTATATAGATATCTATTTTACTATAATTATATTAAATCTACTAATAATATTCCTACTAGACTATTTAATACTATATATATTATTAAATTAAAGTATAATATTAATAATACTAATACTTAAGAATTCTTATAGATCTACTATAGTACTACTACTTATATTAAATTAAATACTACTAAAGACTACTCTAATATCTATATAGATATAGAATATTCCTAGATAATTATTAATACTAAGTTTATCCGGATAATTCCTAATATTACTATTAAAAATAGCTCTAATAATATTATAATAAAAGATATAAAATTATAGAGTATTGTTAATTATAGAGTATTATTAATTATATAATTATATTTAATTTATACTTCTCTAATTATTTCTCTACTAGCTATAGTAAAGAATATAGTTTTATTAATACTAATATATAAGTATTTCTTATAAATAATCTTAAGTTACATATATTTATTAGTATTAAAGTACTTAATTAAAAAGATTTTTATATTAATTTTTAAAAAAGAACTACTATAATTATAAATTATATGTGGTAATGCCTGTCTGCTTGTCTTTATTATTTATTATTGCCTTACTTTACTAGTACTAATTCAGCTTAGCTAATAATTAGTTAGTTATTTTAGATTTATTATTTCTATATAGCTATCTACCTTACTTAATTAATTATCTTTTTTAATAATTTTAACTTCTATAAACTGGTAGCATGTCTATTAATTAAGATCTTAAATTATTATTTTTTATTAATTTTTATTAAACTTTTTCTAAATAAATTATTATATAAGTTAAAATTTAAGTTCTATATACTTTTCTACTATTTTTTAATATTTTTTAATATTTTATACTATTATATTATTTTATTTTTATTCTATTTATTATCTTATTTTTATCTAATTTTACTTTTAATTTATTAATTTATATTAATTCTTAACTTAGCTTTATTAAATTTATTTCTTATTTATTAAAAATCTATATTTTAATTTTTTTATTTATTTTAATACTAGTAAATCCAGAGCTCTACTTTATTAAACTTAAATACTAATTATAAATATTTTATAAAATTTTATTAAATTTTTATATCTAGTGATTTAATATTTTATTAATCTATTTTATTAAATTTATTATTATATATATCTCTATATTTATTTTTATAAAGATTTATTAATATCTTACTTTCTAAAAAATTAACTATTCTTTAATTAATACTACTATTAATAAATTTTATTATTTTATTAAAAATATATATTATAATTAGTATCCTAATTATTTAAAATAAATTAGATTAATAGATATTCTAGAAGCTAATAATATAAATTTAATATATTTTTTTAATATTTATTTATATATTTTATTTATTATATTATTATATATATTTTTTATTACTAATAAAAATAAAGTTAAGACTATTATTCTTAAAGATTAATTTTATTAAGATATTAAATTTAATATATTTTTAATTATATTTATACTATTTACTTCTACTTTAATAAACTTTAAATTATTTAATTATTTAAATGTTTTATTTACTATTTACTTTATCTAAATCTATTAAATATTACTCTTACTAAATATTTAAAAGTATCTATTATTTAATTCTTTTAAATTAAGAATTACTAAATCTTTTTTAATTATAATTAATTAATTTATTTTTAAATTAATATTATTTAATCTAGTTAAAGCTATAACTCTAATTAAATTTTTTTAATTTAAATTTTTTATTAATTTATTTATTATATCTTTTATTAATTTTAATATTAAGCTTGAAGCTTATTTATATTATTAATCTTAAATATATATAAAAAAATAAGCCTATTATTAATTTATAAACTTATTAAATATTAATTTAATAATATTAAATATTTATATAATATTAAATATTTATATAATATTAAATACTAACTCTAGTAAAAGTATTAATTTCTTAAATTTATATATAGATAGCTCTATAAATCTATTTATAAATATAAATTAAGACTTTAAATTTATTATATATAATCTTATATATATATTATAATAAATATAAATTATTATATATAATCTTATATATATATTATAATAAATATAAATTATTATATATAATCTTATATATATATTATAATAAATATAAATTATTATATAAAATAACTAAGTTATTATTAATATTTATATTATAGAGCTTAAATTATATTAATATTATAAATATTATTTTAAATTATATTATTATCCTACTACTAATAGTAGATCTTCTAATAATAAAAACTCTTTTAATAATAAAAATACTAATAATTTATTTAATAATAATTTTAATAATAATATTAATATTAATATAATCTCTATATCTAAAGCTGTTAATATTATTAGTATATAAAAATAGATAATATTAGTTATTTCTAGCTTAATATATATAATAATATTTTAATAAAATATATATATAATATTATATATTATAAAGATATTAATATTTTTATTAACTATATTTAAGATATTACTCTTTATAAAGATAAAGATTTTATTAAAATTAATTTTTAAATATACTTTTATAGTACTATTATTTAATAATTTATATTTTAACTTAATATTCTTAAAAAAATTATTATTTATATTATATTTTTTAAAGAATAGATCTTATATCTTTTTAAATAATTTAAATTAAATTTTTATTAAGTATTCTAAAAACTTCATATTATATATTATATTTATACTAATATTTATACTAATAAAATTATATAAATATTTATTAAAAATATTATCTATTATTATTATACTATTAAAATTAATAACTAATTTAACTAGATATCTATTATTTAGAATTATTTAAATATAAATCTTTAATAATATATTCTTAAATCTAAAACTAATACTATTCTTAGTATTTTTCTTAAAATTCTAAATTAAAAATAATATTTATAGTAGAATCTTATTACTAAATATAATAATTAAAAGACTAGCTATATTTAAGACTTAAATAATAATAAAAATAAATTTAAAAATAATAAACTTTATAACTTACTATTCTAGTAAAATAACTATAATAATTATAATAATAATTATAATAATTAATAGAATTATAATACTAATTAATAATATAATTATTTATTATATTAGTTTTTTAGATAGTAATACTAGCTATATACTATTAGACTATAATATTAATATCTTATAAATATATTTTTATTATATTAATAAAATTATCTTTATTAAATATAAGACTATATCTATTTAATATATTAAATTAATAATAATAAGTTTCTACGCGATAAACTCTTTATAAGTAATAATAATTAAATAACTAATACTAATACTAATACTAATATAAATTTTAATAATAATTTCTAAAATTAATATTTATTCTATCTATTTTATTAAATTCTCTATCTAAACTAATAATTATTCTACTTATTATAAAGAATCTAAAGTTAGAACTACTAAAATAATTTATTTAAATAATAAAGAAGATAAGATCTTTATTAGTTTTATTAAGATATATTATATTAATATTAAAGCTAAGTAAGAATATTTAATTATAGTAAAGAATCTATCTAATTTTATTATAATTAAATTTTTATATTTCTTAGTTACTTACTTCTATTATTTTAATATATTTAAATTAAATAATAAGTTATACTAGTATCTTTTTTATTTATATAATAAATTTAATAAAATAAAATCTATTTATAAAATAGTATCTATAATAAATTTATTAAATATAATTATTATTAAATTAAATATTATTAAATTATTTAATATTAGTATTTTATATATTTATATATTTAGAAATCTATAAATATTATAATTAATCTAAATACTACTAAATTATTTAAAAAAATATATTTTAATATTAGTTATTATTAATTAATTAGTAATACTAGCTTTCTATATACTATTTTAAATATTAAAATTAAAAAAATAGCTAAAACTATTTTTATTAATAATATTAGCTTTAATTATATATTTAGTTTTTATACTTACTTTTATTTTTATTTTTTATATTTATTAATTAATAATACTCTATTTATATTTATATATATTTTTATAGCTAATATAACTACTAAACTCTTAATTAAAACTAAAATTATAAATTATAAAGATATAATTATTAATATTAAATAATAATATACTATTATTTATTTATACTAAAATATAACTATTCTAGTTTATTACTAAAGTAATAATTAAATAAATCCTATTAAAATTTATATTATATTTAAAATTAAAATATTTTTTATTTAAAATATAAGATTTTAGTATCTATAAAGTTTATTTTATTTAATTAAGACTTAATCTTTAAATTTAAAGTATTTCTAAAGTTATATCTTTATATTTATACTTATTTTATAGATAACTAGTTCTTATTTATTAAAATATTTAATCTTATTTTTAAATTTATTATTCTATCTAGTTACTAGTATTTAAAAATTATTAATAATTTTAAATTTATTTCTTTTTTTTTATTAGATTTAAAATTATAAAACTTATTCTAGTATATTTAATTATACTATAATAATCTTTTTTTATTTAATAGTATAATTTAGACTCTACTTATTCTATTTTAAAATCTAGTTGTAATTATTAATATTATTAATATATTAAATAATTATTTATTAATATATTTTATATTTTTATTAAATTATTACTAACTAAAATCTACTATAATATTAGTAATCTACTAAATAAAAGTAATATTTTATTAAAATATATAAAAATATTATCTAATAAAATTATAATCTATATTAAAAATTTTAAAGCTATTTTTTATTTTATTAAATTTATATCCTACTTTAATATCTAGAAAAATAAAATAAATATTAATTTAATTATTTATATCTTTAAATTCCAGTAGATAGAGATTCTATTAAAAAAATATTAAAAATATTATATATTAAAGTTTAAAGTATACTAAATATCTTTAAAAAACTAAGTTATTATTAATAAAACTCTAAATTTATTATATCAAATTAAAAAGCTTAAGCTTACTATTATTTATATATTTTTTAATTATTTTATATTTATTATTTAGTATACTATATTTAATCTCTAAACTTAAATAAATAAAGATAAAGATTATATTATTATAGACTTATATAATATAAATAAAAAAGTAAAATCTAATTAATATTTAATTTTAATATAATAAAAAATTATACTATTTATTTATAAATATAAATATATTATTATTATTAATACCTATAAGTTCTTCTATTAATAACTAATATATTAAGATTATTAAAGATATCTTATTATTATAAGCTATTGTAGTTGAGAAATCTTTAATATAGTTATTATAAAATTTATTAACTCTATCTTTTTTATCTAATATTAAATAGATCTATATCTAGCTCCATTTAAAATATTTTATTAAGTATATGTGATAACAACCTGAGGTCGGTAAATATTAAAGATATCGATGTACTGAAGTACAGCCTGAAGACTGACTTCTAGTATTATTATTCTCTAAATCTACTAGCTATCTACAACTCTACATAGATACTACTGAAATATTAGTAGTAGTCTTAACTAATAGTAGAACTAGTAGATATTAATACTATTAGTTATATATTAAGGGCTCTAATATTATTATCTACTATTAAAAAGAACTATAAAGAATTATATTTTTTTTTACTTAATTAGTTATTTATTTAAATAATCTATAAATTTATTATCTATACTAGTAGTACTTTATTTAATAATTAAGAAGGCTTTTTAGTAATTTTAAAGATTTTAGATAAAAAGTCTGTTAATATTAGTTTACTTATAAGAATAAAGAAGTAGATAGAGATACTAGAATCTAGTTATTCTATAATTTAGAGATATAGATATCTAGTATATTAATAGTTACTAGTAGTCTTAATATTATTTAAGAATTAAAAAAAATAGTAGAACTAAGTCTTTAAAAACTTTAATAAAAGATATTTAGTTCTAGTAAGCTAAGATTAAGCTTAAAATAATATATTTAATATAAGAAAATCCTAATTAAAGACTACTATCCTATCTAGAAAAAATCTAAATAAAAGTCTTAAAGAGTAGGAAAACTAATAAATAATAAACTAGTAAATTTAAAAAATATAATTTTTTATAGTAATAAGCCGGTAAAAAAAATTTAGATATATTATTATAATTAAGGAGTTTAATTTATATTAATACTTGTTATGCGCCGCTACCTGCGGATGCTGTATAATAGTGCCTCAGGCATATAATAACTGCTAAGTAGCTGTTATATAATATATAACTATATATTATACTACTAATTCTCAGCTAGAAGAACTAGTAATTAATTCTATTAAATATAAATCTATCTTTTATTAATTATATATTATATCTCTATAATCTTTAGAGAGCTATTATATAAGTATTATAGTTTTATAATTTTAATTACTCTCTTTTTAAAGAGCTAATACACGCAGTTATAATAAAATTTAAGATCTAGAAATAAACTTAATACTATAGTATATAAAACTAAATAGTCCTTACTATATAAAATAATATAATAATATAAATTTTTAAGATAATAAATAAAAATTAAGAAATAATAAGTATTAAAGAAATAAGTAGTATTATAACTTATTATTTAAGTCTAGAAATAATAGAAGGCTTGTTCTAATTCTAAAATTTAGTATAAAATAATAAAAATAATCTATAACTTAGTAAAAATATTAAAGAGTTTTTAAGATAAGAAGAAGCAGCTATATAATATACTAAATTAATATTATTATAAAAAAAATAAGAGATTTTAAAGACTAAATTATATATATTAATATAGAAATACTATTCCGGAATATTTAAATAATAATATAATTAATCTTAGGGATATTATAAAATAATTAATTTTTAAGATTAAATAATTCTAAGAATAATAAAATAACATTTCTAAAAAAATATCTTTATATAAAGAAATTTACTAGCTATAATTTATATAAATATTTAAATTAACGCCTTTATATAGAAAATTATTTTTAAATATTCTTAAAATATTATAAGATTAATAAAAAAAAGATTAGCTGTATAATAATATTTTTAATAATATTTAAAAAATATAACTAAAAAAATATATATATAATCTTACTAGAAAATTTAATATAAAATAACTTTAATAATACTTTATTATATATAATTAATAATCTAGTAATATTATAATAAAAGATAATAGTATTATATTATAATATAAGATAATAAATATATTAGTTAGTATATAAATTCACGTAATATCTTAAAAAATTTAAATAATATCTAGTTAAATTATTAGATAATAAAATATAAAAGACTATCTTATACTCTAAAATATATAATAAAATCTATAAAGAGTTAGTATAATATTTATAAGAACTAAAAAATTATAATATATATATAATTTATCTATTAATAATTAAATAATTAATTCTAGAATATTAGAGCGCGCTAGAGTTAAATTATAATTATAAAAATTTTAAAAAAATCTTAATTTATAAAGTATATATATTAATAAGTAGTATAGAAGATTTATTTAAAAAAAAAAATATAATAACAGAAATAATTATAAAAAATTATAAATTTATAGTAAAAATTATAAATATTAATATAGTACTTAAGAAGAGATAAAAAATATAAAAATATATAAAAATATATAAAAATAATCTAGACTACTATAATTATAATAAAATTAGATATATTAAATTATAGTATTAATTAACAGGCAGTAGAGTATATCTATAAAAAAATAATATAAAACTTAATAAAATTATAAATAAATTAAAAAACTTAAAAATTTAGGATTTTATATAATAAAGATACTAGATCTTTTTTTTAAACTATAATAATAAAAGATAATTATATTTATAATATTTTTAAAAAAGAAATAAGAGTAGCTATAAAAAATATAGATTTTACTAGACTTTAATATAGAGATAAGTTTTATAAGTTAATATTAAATTAAATAAAATCTATCTCTAAATAATAAAGAGATATTAAGAAAAATATATATAATAAATAATTATAATATAATTTTTTATAGAAGCTATATATTATTAATATATATAAAAAATATAAAAGATAAACTATATAAGTAATACTTAAGATTTAAAACTATTAATATAGATAAGTATAATATAATTCCAGATTAAGACTAGCTAAAGACTATTAACTTATTAGTAAATTAATATAATAGATTATAGAAGTATTATAAAAAGAAATTTATAAATCTAAAAATAATTATATTTATATAAGAATATATTATAAAAATTATTATAAAAGTATAAGTATACTAAATAAGAATCTAATTTAAGAATAACTACTTCTAAATTAAAATTAATAGAATTTAGATTATAAAGTTAATAATTCTAGAGTAATATTATAATTTTATAAATATCTTCTTAAAAGAAAAAGTAGAATTATTTTTATAATATTAGAAGTAGGACTATATTATTAAGCTAGAACTAAATAAAAAATTCTTACTAAAATTAATTTATCTACTATCTTTAAGAGAACTGTAAGTTCTGTATAAATATATAATAAAAATATTGAAAAAAGTCTAGATTAAATTATTAAAGAATTTTTATAATTTACTAGTATTATTTATACTAAAAAAAGATAGTAACTTAAGATTTTATATAAATTATTATAAATTAAATATTATTATTATTAAGAATATATATTTATTATTATTACTAAATAGAATTTGAAATTATCTAGATACTGTAAAAATCTATATATAATTAAATTTATATAATATATATTATAAATTACAGATTAAAAAAAACTATAAACTACTAATAGTATTTAAAATATATTTTAATATATATAAATATTAAGTTATACTATTTAGATTAATAAATATACTAGTAAGTTTTTAATAATATATTAATTATATACTAAATAATCTACTAGATATTATTTATATAATTTATCTTAATAATATTATTATATTTTCTAAGAATAAGAAAGAATATAAAATATATATATATATTATTTTTAAATAGTTATAGAGATTTAAGCTCTATATAAAAATAAATAAATATATTTTTTATATAAACTATATTAACTTTTTAAGATTTATAGTAACTATAAATAGTATAAAAATAAAAATTAAATAAATTATAGTAATAATAGACTAGTTAGTATTATAAAATATAAAAAAAATCTAATTATTTATTAGATTTATTAATTACTACTATTAATTTATTTATAGATTTAGCGAGATTACAGCTCTTTTAAATAAAATAATAAAGAAAAATATAAAGTTATATATTTTATTAAAAAAAAAAAACTTAAAATATTCTAAAAACTTAAGAATATCTTTCTTTTAGAATTATTATTATAGTATTATAATCTAAAATTATCTATTAAAATCTATATAAATATATTAGGATATATAATTTTAGATATCTTAAGCTAAAAGTTTAAAGATAAGAACTGGTATCTAATAGCTTTTTATTTAAAGAAATTAAATAATATATAAATATATTATAAAATATATAATTAGGAACTACTTATAATAATAGATAACTTCTATAAATAATATTATTATCTTAAAAACAGCCTATATATTACTAAAATTTATTCTAATTATAATAATTAAGAAGCTATTTTTATATTAAATATATTAGACTAAGAAATTAGTAATATTTTACTTTTATATTTATTATATTATAAATAAGAAAAACCTTATAAATAGCCTAAATAAATATATAGATTATAAATTTAAAAAAAAAAGTAAATATATAAGTAGACTATACTCTTAAAAAATTATAAAAATAATTAAGTAATATAAAATTTATAAAAAAAAGGTTATATCTAGCTATATATATAATATTTATTAAAGAAAATATATATATAAAAGAATTATTAGTAAGTTTACTAGAATTACTTAAGATTAACTAAGAGTATAATAAAACTATAAAAGATATTAAAAAAAATAATAAAAATATAAAAAATAAAAAATAAAATATTATATTAAATAATTTAGTATATTTTAAAGATAAAATTTATATTTTATACTTTAATATACTTCGCGTAGAAATCCTTAAGATTAATTATAATAACCTACAAGGCGGATATCTAGATAAAAAAAATAATTAAAATTATTAAGTATAAATACTATTAGTCTATAATAAATAAATAAATTAAGAAATATATTAAAGAATATAATATATATTAATAAATTATAGTATACTAATATAGATTCTATAGCCTAATAAATAAACTCTTATAATTAAAAAGATTTATAAATTAAATTATAATAAACTTTATAATTAAACTACTATCTATAAAATAGTAAGAAAAGATATATAATATTATTTTTATAATAGTTAATTACTTTATTAAATATATTTTTTATATTCTATATATAAAGAGTACTTCTATAAAAGACTTTATTATAATCCTTATTAAATATATATACGCGTATATTAGAGTCCTAAATAATATAATTAGTAATAAAAATAATATTTTTATAAATATATTTTAGTTAATACTCTATTATTATCTTAATTTAAGCTATAAATTAACTATTATATACTATTTATAAATAGATAGATAAACTAAGTACTAAAATTAAATACTTAAATATTATTTATATATCTATATAAACTAAAACTAAGATAATTAATTATAATAGCTACTGATTATATAACTAATCTATAATAAAATAATAAAATAAGATATAAATAAGAGCTCTATATAATTCCTAATAGAATACTAGCTATAATTTTAAATTAATATTAAAGATCTAGATAAAAGTATTATATAAAATATACTAAAATAAGTTAAAGATTTTTAAAAAAACTATAATAAGTTAGTTAAGTAATTAGAAAAAATAATTAAAGTTATAGAGAAATAGTATAATAAAAAATATAAAAATATATAATTTATAATTAGTAATTTTATTATATTAAATATAAGAAATATTAACTAAACTAGACTAAGCTTTAAGTTAAGTAATTAATGTTTTAGATCTTTTAAGATTATATATATATAGTATTAATTTTATAAACTATATTTATATTTTAAAATATATTAATTCTATAATATATTTTATATTTTTTTATTTTATAAATATACTAGAGATTCTTACAGAGCTCTAAAGCTAAAACTATTATTTATTAATAAAGAGAAAGAATATAAGATTAAAAATATAATTATAAACTATAGATATAAAAAAATTCTTTAATTCTTAATTAAATAATATAAATAGAATTTTAATTATAATATATAAAAATTATTTAGCTATATTAAGAATACTATTATATTAGATATCTATAAAAAATAATAATATTTATTATAAAAATATAAAAGAAGAAGGCTTATAATATCTATAAGCTATATAAAATCTTAATTATAAAAAAAAATTATTAATTTAAAAAAAAATAAAATAAAATAAAAATAAATAAATAAAAAAATAAAAATTATTTATTATTTCTGTAAAGGGCCTCTCCCGGGGACTTTTTAAGAATATAAAATCTTTAAAAAAGTTTTTTTTTTAAAGATTTTTAAAATTAGATAGTTTATAGTACTATAAAAAGTAGTATTAGAATATATAATATAAGAATACTATAACTAAAATTATAAGAAGTTAGATAATATTATATATATAGTTAAGATTATTTATAAATAGTTTAAAATAAGACTATTATTCTAGCTAGTAGTAAAAAAATTATATCTTTATTCTCTTTATAAGAATAATATATATAGTAATAAATAATAATCTTTAATAAATTATAATTATTTTTAATAGTATCTTCTTAAAGAATTACTTTATTAATAATAAAATATATCTCAGGAGTAACTATCCTATAATTCTAATAAAAATTAGTAAAAATATTTAAATTTAATATAAAAAGAGATTTAATATTTATTTTATTATAAAACTGGGTACTATATTTTTTTTTAGTAATAAAATTTATATTATCTTAAAGAGCTATTAGATTATATAAGTAAGTAGAGCTTATTATAAAATAAGTATATATAATATACTATAATAAAATTAAAAGAAGCTAAATAGAAGATTAAAATAATTAATAATAATAATAAAGTAGGAAGTAAAAATATATAAAAAAAAAAGTAAGAATAAAAGTATAAAAAAAATTAAAAATATAAGTAAAAGTATAACTTCTAGTTTAAAAATTAGAGAAATACAATATTTTTTTTTTAAAAAAAATAAAAAAAAAGATAATAAAATAAATAAAATAAATCTTATAAATATAATATATATTTTTAGTATAGGTAATAGCAGACTTCTTATATAATAATATTTAAACATATTATATTAATAAGATTTAGAATATAGAAGTAACTGTAAAGCTGAATTAATTAGAAATTAAGAATAGAAAAGTAATATTATAATATAGTATTAATAATACTAAAACTTTAAATAATAATATTAATATAATATATAAAATAAGATAACTACTAAAGATATTAATTAATATAAAAAGATACGTAGAATAATATATCTAAAGCTTAAACTAATTAAATAAAGCCCTATAAAAAATTAAATAATTAAAAATATAGAGTATAAGTATATTATATATAAATAAAACTTCTAATAGTAATATCTTTATAAATTTTTAAGTGAGATAACTAGTAAAAAGCTTATTTAAATTATAAAGATTAAAAGAATTTAAATACTAAATATTAATATAATTATTTAATATATAGTTAAGAAATAGTAGTTAAAATTTTTTATTAATAAATTAATATACTATTATACTAATTTATAATATAGCCTTATAAGACTTAATTTAATCTAGGAAAGTACTAAATAAGGTTATAAGGCTTATATAACTATATAAATAAAAAAAATTAATTATTAAATAATATAAAGTTAAAAAAATATTTATAATAAAGAAAAATAAGAGATCTGAAAAAAAAACAAAATAAATAAAAAAAAATAAATAAATAAAAAATAAATAATATTTTAGTTATATACTATTACTAAACCGTGTATAAATTTATTTATAATAATACTAGCTATATAATAATTATAAAGCTATCTATACTTAATAGAATAATAATATATTAATTTTAAATACTTATTATATATTTAACTCTAAATCTATAAAGTTAAGTTTAATATTATTAAATTCTTTTTTTTTTACTCTATATCTTAACCACAGGACTTATTAAAAATAACTAATTATAAGATTAAGACTACTTAAGAAAGAAAAATAATTATTATATATTACTATCTATAAATACTGTATAATAGTACCTTAGATATATAATAACTATTAAGCAGCTGTTATATAATATATAACTATATATTATATTACTAGTTCTTAACTAGAAGGACCAGTAATTAATTCTATTAAATATAGATCTATCTTCTACTAATCATGTATCATATCTCTATAATCCCTAGAGAGCCGCTATATGAGTATTGCAGCCTTATAATACTACTTTATTACTTATTATTTATTTATTTTTCTCTTACTTTTCTTTTTTATTTTTTTATTTTTTAAGAACTATTTATTTTATTTATTTTAATTTTTATTATTATTAATTATTCTGCTTATATTATACTTAAAGCTAGTTAATTATTTTAAATCTTTATTAATTATATTTTAATTTTATTAAATCCTATCTATAATTTTCTAGAATAATTAGAAATATTTCTTTATTTTATAAAAAAAAAGTTTCTGTAGCTACTATTATCTTTAATTAAGTCTTAGATATTATTAATAATATTAACTAAATTAAATTTAGTAAGTTCTTCTCTCTAATTATTCTCTAGCTTAGAATTAATATTAGTTATCTTAATTTTTAGATCTTAGTATTTATATAGTATAAATCTTCTTAATTATATATAAACTAGACTAGTCTCTAGATTTTTATAGCTATATTTTTATTAAAAATTTAAAGAATATATACTAGACTAATAGTTTTAAGCTTTATCTATATAATAAAAAATTATTAGATAATAAAACTTATTTTTATTATAAAAACTCTAAAATATTCTAGTTTTATATAATTAGATTTTTTTATTATTGATCTATCTTATAGTTTAGAGTATACTTAAATTATATTTAATAAAATACTAGTAGTAGATATACTACCTATTATAATTAAAACTTAAAAAATTAAAGTTAATTATATTTAAAATAAGTAATTATTCTAACTTATTCTAGTTCTATCTTAATTAGTCTTACTAATAAGAGCCTGGCAGTAAGATTATAATTTTTAGAAATATTAAAAAAACTTATAAAAAATTTAAAATTTAAAATTTTATTTAGTTAAAGTTAATTTATAAGCTTATTTTATATTTTAGTAAAGTTTTCTTTCTAGTTTTTTATTCTTAAGCTAGTATTATTTTTAAATTATTTAGTATTCTTTATACTTTTTTTAATAGATAAGTACTTGCGTGGAGAATTTCTTTATAAATATAAAATAATATTAATATTTTAATAAAAGTAGTCTAAAATCTTTAAATATTTTAATAAATTATAAATATTTATTTTTATATTTTTAGGATTATTAAGATCTTTAGATTATTTATGTTCTGGATTAAGAAAGCTTATTATATAGATATTTATATATATTCTAGCTTTTTTATTTATCTTACTATTTTCTAACTCTTTATAAGTAATTACTCTCTTAAGCTAATTTAATTATAATCTAAGCTTATCTTTACTTTAAATCTGCTATAGCTTTAATAACTCCTACTTATTATATTATAGCTATTAATAAGTTTACTAATAAATATTCTTCTAAAAAATAGTATACTATTAAGAAATTAGTCTTAAAGAAATCTTTAACTAATCTTATTATTTCTAAAACTCCGGCGCGCTTTTTTCTTAAATTTAATAATAATAATACTAGAGATTTTATATCTTATAATTAAGTAATTAATAAACTATATATTTATTTTATTAAGCTTAATAAAGCTAGCTTCTTCTCTATTCTTATAAAGATAGGTAATAATAAGAATAATACTAATAATAATAAAAATAATAATAATAATAATAATAAAGATAAGAATAATAATAAGAAACTTTAAATATTATTCTAAAATATAATTTTTTTATTAAAACTAGTTTAGCTGTAGCCTAGTCCCAGCTTTAATTAATCTAAAATAAATATTAAGATTTATTTCTACATTTATATAGCTTTTTTTCTAATAGATTCTATTCTAATTACTTCTAGTAATATAGAATAACTATAATAAATAATTTATTAAAATCTATTTTTTTAGTATCTTTTTAAGAATAAAGATTTTTTTAAAGACTTTTACTTCTTCTAACTATATTATTATTATTTAAGATAGATAAGTTTTTTTTAGATATCTAGACTTTTTTCTTTTAATTTTTAAATATATTATATAAAGTTATACTTCTCTGATAATTATACTACTACTTTTTTTTAAGATTAAGTTTTATAAATATATAGTTTTCTAGTTTTTTATATATTTTTTTAATTTAGTTTTTTTATAGTTTTTTTTTCTTTTATTAAGCTTAAGTATATTTTTATATATTTTTATTATTTTTATTTTTATTTAGTCTATATAGACAAGTTAGAGTATAAAAAAAAAATTAATTTAATAATATTAATTATTTATTAGATTTTTAGTAGATATTATAATATTAGTTTTATCTATTTTAATTTTAAAGTTAATCTTATTAATAACTATAACTTCTTAAATTAGTTAATAGTAGCTTGAATTAAGTATTAATTATTTATTAGATTTTAGATAATCTAGTTATTAGATTTCTTAATTATATAAATATCTAATAAATATCTTTTTAATATCTAATAAGAGCTAAACTACTTTAGCTGGAACTTTTATAATATTTTATTATATATAAAAACCTAGTTACTTCTTTTAAAAGAATATTCTTTTATAAGATTATCTCAGATTATTTAGTACTTAATAGTATATATTAATAAGTACTTATTTACTAAAATATAGATATATTAAATTTAGATTAGCTAATCTTTCTAAATTATTTTTTTACTTATTATATTATTCTCTAATAGTCTAGATTTAATATTATAAACTAGCTTAAATAGACTAATATTAGCTATATTATATATTTAGATATGAATAGTAAGTATAATCTAGAGTAGGTACTTATTTTATAACTATATTAATCTACTAATAAATATCTTTATAAATATTAAATCTAAGATTTTATTTAATCTTTCTACTTATTTATTTATTTATAAATAGTAAGGAGTAGTAATCCTATATTTTATTTATAATAATTAAATATAATATACTACTATCTTTAATAAAATATTTAGTTTATTATTTAATATAAGCTTACTTATAATATTATACTAGATAAAAAAAATCTTTATAAAAGAATTTAGTAATAGTTTTATTTATTATATTAAAGATTATCTTAGCTACCAGCCAGTCTATAATATAGTTAATAGCAGTAATAATTTATTAATTCTTATTAAATATTATTAGTAATAGGCTAATTAAGTCTAATCCTTATTATTTAAAAGATTTAATATTTTTTTAAAATATATAATATTATTATTTTTTTTCTAGGCTTATCTAAGATTATTATAAGATTTAATATACTGAATACTTATAGAGTATTATCTAAATATTCTTATATATTAAAAGCTACTATACTTATATTCTAATAATACTTAATAATCCTAAATATCTTAAATAATTATATAATTAGTATATCTGTTTTATAAATTAGTTATAAAGTTTTTTTTATAAATATAAAACCTCCGCACTATTCTTATTAATATAAAATATAATTTTTCTAGAGTTTAGATTAATTATATTCTAATATTTATTATATATAAAATATCTTCTATTAATCTTTATATTTCTTATTAATAAGAAATTAGATAGTAAGAATTCTTTAATAAGATATTATAACAGACTATTCTTTTATATTTTAATATTTATTAATTATATTAATATAAGTTAGCCTATAGCTTTCTTAAGTTATTAAATTATAAATATTTTATTATTATTATCTTTCTTATTTACTAGTCTTAATTTAATAAAGTCTAGCTACTAACTAATAATATTAAGAATTATAGTCTCTAAATCTGGGCAGTATTTAATATTTAAATTATAAGCTTAAAATTTCTTAATCTAGTAGATTAATCTCTTTAAATAAGTTTATATTATTATAAGATATTTTAGACTTTTATAATTTATTAATATCTTTATTATAGTTCTATTTTCTAAGTAATATTCTTAATATTAGAAGGCTTTTTTAATAACTAATAATTTTTTTTTTATATAAAATAGTTCTTTTCTATACTATTTAGCTTTTTTTTATTAAATATTATTAGGTATTATTTATTATTATTAATAATTTAATTTAGGACTATCTTAATAGTCTATTCTAATATATTTATCTTAATCTTAAATTATTCTTTAGGATTTATAATAGCTAGTATAAAAGCTATAATTAGTATAATTTTTAATTATTAAAATATTTTTTTATAGCTAGTATTTTATAAAATTAATTAATATTCTTTTTTTTATTTTTTTATATTCTTTTTTTTTAGGAGTTTATATAATAGTACTGATATTTTAATAAAATCTTAAATAAATTAATAATAGTATATAGACAGGCTTATAAATTACTATAATTTATAAATATTTTTTAGTTATAGTTACTTCTTAATAATCTTAAGTTTAGTTAGTACTAGCTGAACTATTCTTTATTTAATAATATATTTATAAAATTCTAGCTCTTTAACTTTAAAGATATATTTTAAGTTTTTAATAAATAGTTTATTTTATTATAATATTTTAAGAATTATTTTAATATACTATTTATACTTTTTTTATATCTCTAAAAAGATAAGTATATTATTAAGATAAATAAAGCAGAAGTTCTCTAAATATAAAGTTAGAATATAGTTTATAAGTATTTAGAATATTATTAAAGTATTTAATAAGCTAAAAAATATAATTAAAAATTTATGTTTCTTAAAAAAAGTATTAAATATTATTTTATAAATTAATATTTTATTTATCTTAATTTACTAGTAATTAGAAAGAAGATTAATCTTAAAAAAGTACTTTATTCTATCTATTTAGTTAATAAAATCTTAAATATATAGAAGTAGGTATCTATTTTAGAATATTTTTTAATTTAATAAATAATAGTTAATATATATTCTTTACTATCTATTTTTTTTTAAGATAAAGATAATAGAGAAGTCTTATAAACTAAATAATTTTTAAATAATTTTTTTATTAAATAGTTTTATAAGCTATCTTTTTAACTCCTTTAGTTTTTTTTATAATAGAGAATAAAATAGCTGGTTAATAAATAATTTATTACTTATATTAATATAGTACTTAAATCCGTATTTAAATAGTAATATTAGTAATAGTTTTTTTTAAAAAATATTAATAAATTTTTTAATAATAATATTAATCTTTTTCTTTTATATAATATTAGTCTTTTAGAATAGTTAAATAATAGTTAAAATAGTCTTTTTTCTTTATTTCTTAAAAGTTTTTATTACTTACTTAGTACTTATCAGCTCTAATAATAATTCTATACTTAAAATATAATTTCTAATATTAATAAGCCTGATAATATAGAGATACTTTCTATTTTTTTTTAATAATTATATTTTAGATATTATTTAATTAATTTAGGAGTTTATCTTTTTTAATTAATCTTACCTTAAGATTATATTATAATAAAGTAAGTTTAATATATAGATTTTTATATAGATTTTTTATTCTCTAAAAGTTATTAATAATTAAAGATAATTTTTTATTTAGAAGATCTTTATTTATTATTTTAATATTTAGTTATATTATTTTTTAAAAAATTTAATAAGTTTTAAGCTGCTTAGCTAATTAAATTAATAGAAATAAATAGCTAGCTCTAAAATTAATAAAGATCTTAATAACTTTAATAAATATTTTAAATTTAATAATATAAATATATAAAATAATATTTAATTTTATAATATATAGCTTAGCTTTATACTTTTAGGAAAGAGATATTAATAGATAATCTTCTTCTAATAGACATTTTAATATATCTAGAATTCTTAATTTTTAGATCTTTATTTTAGAGATTTTTATTATTTTAGTTATTAGTTTTTTTTTCTATCTAGTAGTCTTTTTTTTTTTTTAAGTTCTTTAATTTAAAGATTATTTTATTTTTATTACTAAGATAGTTAGGCTGTTAGTACTTTTTTATTTTATAATTAAAATAAATATAATTAATATTATATTATATTCTTTATTAAAGAGATCTCTTATTTAGCTATTTTAATTAAATAGTAAGAATACTTAAATTTATAATATTAGTCTAATTTATATTATTTAATACTATATTTATATAATATCTAGTAATAATATTTCTTTATTTATATTCGCTAAACCTTTATATTAGTTTTTGAAGTATTATAAATTAATTAAGATCTTTAGTAAGTTATACTTAGAATACTAGTTTAGCTCTACTCTTAAAGTATTAAATAACTAGATACTTAGATAAGGTTAGTTTTATTTAGATAATAATATTAGTAAATTAGCTACTATAATTTACTATACTAGTATTATTTTATATATAATTAGTAAAGTATTCCTATTTTTTATTCTTATTTAAAAAAATTTTAAAGTAGCCGGTAATCTATCTATAAAATTTATTTTAAATATTAATAGATTTAACTTTTTTTTTTTATATTTTTTTTTATATTTATTATATAGTCTTTATAATTTTATTAAAAAAAATTCTTAATATAGTATATCTTTTAAATATTTAATAAATTTTTTTTATTAAGATTTATTTAACCTTAAAGTATTTTTTTATTAAAGTAAGTTATTTTTTTATTATATTATAGATAATCTAACTATTAAACTTTAGAGATTTTTTAATATCTAATAATTTTAGATATAGTTTTATCTTTTCTAGCTAAGAAACTATTTTTTAGTTTAGAGCTATAGTCTTAATTAGTCTTTTTTATTAAAAAATATTATTATTATTTTATTATCTTTCTAACTTAATAAGAGTTTCTTTTTATTATTATTTATAGTTTTTAACTTCTACTATTTTTTTTAGCTATCTTACTAGGATAAGTTCTATTATTTTAGAATTTAGATTAAAATATTAGTATAATTATTTTATTACCCGGCTGTATACTAGATTATTTTAATATTATTATTCTAGTATATTAGGAGATTATAATAGTTAGTATTATTAAGAAAATTATAAGAACTATCTTATATACTTATTATTATTAATTATTAAATTAATATACTAGATTTTTTTTTATTCTAATTTTAGGATATTATTCTTATATTTTTTAAAGTACTTATTTTGTCTACTAGTTTTCGGATTTCTTATTACACGGAAAACTTATTACTAGTAGATTATTAATATTATTATAATTATTAGATTCTAATAATCTCTAGTTTAGAGAGTATAATCTACTAATTCTTTTTTTTTAATAGTACCGGTGAAATAAAAGATATGCTACTAGATATAATAATAACTTAAGATTAGTAAATATTAAAAATATTAATATACTGAAGTACAGCCTAAAGATTAATTTCTAATATTATTATTCTCTAAATTTATTAGTTATTTAGGACTCTATATAGATACTACTAAAATATTAGTAGTAGCTCTAACTAATAATAGAACCAGTAAATATTAATGCTACTAATTATATATCAGGGGCTCTGATATCGTTGTCCACCACTGGAAAGAACTGTAGAGAATCATATATATATTAATAATATAGTTATTGCCTTTACTATACTAGATAAATATATTAAATACTTAAGTTTAGTATTTAGTTATTTATAAGACTTAAATATTAAGATTAAATCTTTAAAAATATTTATTAGATTCCTGTCTATCTAACTACTTAGTTAAAGAGTTAATACTCTTAATTTAATTATATTTACTAAAAAATTTAAAATAATTCTTTTACTAAAATTTTCTATTATTTTATAAGATCTTAAATACTATCTTAGATTAATTAGATAATTTTATTATTAAATTAAGTATTATACTATCTAAAATAAATCATTATAATTATATAAAATTAAGCTCTTAAAAGATAGCCTATTAAAAAATTATATTTATTAAGAATATATAAAGTATACTATTATTATTAAGCTTCTTACTATTAAATTATTATTATTTTTTAATTTATAAAATAAGTTTTGAAATCCCTAGTTTCTTATATACTTTAATCCTAAAAAGTAATTTTATATTAATATTAATATTTCTTATACTATATATAGAGTTATAATTTATTATATTAGAAATAAATATATTAATTATTTTATTTTTTTTATATAAATAAAGATCTTATTTATTTTATTTCTAAGCTATTTATTTATTAGTACTAAATATAATTATTAGCTAACTAAATTTAAAGTCTTTTATCTAATATAGACTATTTATAAAGTTTATTATTATATTAAATTATTAAAATATTTTATTATTATTTTAATCTATTATTATTAAAAACTTAAATTATTAATTAATCTGTATTAATTAATATTTATAATAATTTAAACTTATTATTTATTATAAATTTAGAAGAGCTAATATGATTCCTAATATTTTATTATAGTTATTTTTAAAATCTTTAACTATAATAAAATACTATACTAATATATAATTCTTAAATCTTAATAATTTATATACTTAAGTATACTATATTTTTATAACTATTAAACTTATTAATAAGTTTAAAGAATATCTAAAAAATAAATATCTAAATAATTACTATATCTTATTAATCTTTAATACTTTAAAGAATAGTATTAATACTAAGCTTTTTTATATAATTAAAGATAATCTATTATATATAAAATACTAAGATATTATTAATAATCTTAAAGATAATATTATTGTTATTAATAAATTATAGATTTATATTCCCTATTTTATAGCTTATAAAGTTTTTAAAAAGGCTTATAATTAATATAACTATTAAGACTTTAAAAAATATATATAAAGTATAAAGAATTTTATTATTTATAAAAATTAAAATTTTTAAAAAAAATATATCTTATACTATCTATTATATAATATTAATACTAAATAAAAATATAAATTTTATAATAATTTTTAATTAATCTCTATTATCTTTATTTTATTTAAAATACTTACTATAGACTTTATTATTTTTTTTTTTAAATATATATAATATTAATAGTACTTCTTATACTATTTATAAAAATAAATAAAGATATAATACTTTACTTATTATTATTAATAAGTTTATAAAATAAATTAGTTTTTTTTTAGAATAAACTATCTTTACTATTAAATATTAAGATATACTTATAATATAATATTTTTAAATTTATAATTAAAATATTTTTTATTATATTATTTTAGATTAAGACTATAAGTTTACTTCTATCTTTTAGTAAGTAATATATAAAGTAGTTAATATAATCTAGTATTATATAATAATATATTATTTATAAATAAATAGCTAATTAAAATATATAATATAAATTATTAAAATTATATTTTATTATAATTATATTACTAGCTATTATATATAACTAAATCTTCTATTAAATATTATTATTATAATTAATAGTTTTAAGAATATTATTATTAATAAGATATCTTATTAATTATTGTTTAATCTTAATTTTTATATCTTTTAGAATATATTTTATAAATTCTTTAAAAAAGATTTTAGCTTCTGTTTTAATACTAAAAAAGTATATAAATTTACTAATATTTAAATAAAATATATTTATAATACTTATTATATATTTATATTATTTAAATCTAAGTTATAAGTTTATTTTTATCTATATAAAAATTATAATTTATTTATTATTATTAGTACTTTTTTTAAACTAGAATCTTATTATACTAGTCTATTTACTATTACTTACTATATTAGTTAATTAATATATAAATTATCTAATTTATTTAATATGTAGAATATATATTTAGTTATTTTTATTATTTAATTAAAGCCTGTATTTTTAAATATTAATTTTTATTCTTATAAATATACTAAATCTCCTGCTATATTTAATATATACTTTTCTAATAATAATAACTATTATAAAGTTAAATATATACTTAATTACTATATATATCTTTATAAATAAAAATATACTCCCTTTACTAAATATTATATTTATTAATTTAGATATAGCTTTAAATATAATTAATAACTCTATAAAAAAATCTTATTAATTCTAAAAAAATTATTATTAATTTTAAAGCTTTATAAAATCTTTTTAATTTATAATTTCTTATATGTTTTTTTTTTTTTTATTTATTAAGATTACTCTAAGTTTTTATATTATTTCTTTTAATTTTAATTTTATTACTTATTAAGTATAGCTCTAAGCTTTTGAATTATTATCTATATCTTATTATTATTTATTATTGCTGATATTTAACTGTAGTAAAGCATAAAGCTATTTTACTATAATAAAATATTACTAATTTTATATTATACCCTATATTACTTATTAAGTCTTGCTCTAAGCTTTTGTCTTTTTAATTAAAATATATGCTTTATCTGATATTTATGTCTAATAAGGCTGCTGTATTCTTAGTTTAATCTATATTTATAGCCGTACTGCTGCCTATCCTTTATTAATTTCTCTAAAGTTCTTACCTAGCACTGATTCGGACTAGCTTATCAGTTAATTAGTTATTCCGACGCCGCCATTTCTACCCGGCCGTCCTTGTCGATTAATGAATCATCTTCATCAATCCCAACAACTCTACAATAATAAATATATTAATTAATATATAAATTTATATAATATCTTAAAAGATTTAAATAATATTTAATTAAATTATTAAATAATAAAGTATAAAAAACTATCGTATATTCTAAAATATATAATAAAATCTATAAAAAAGTAGTATAATATTTATAAAAACTAGAAAATTATAATATATATATAACTTATTTATTAATAGTTAAATAATTAATCGTAAAATATTAAAGTATACTACAGTTAAATTATAATTATAAAAATTTTAAAAAAATCCTAATCTATAAAATATATATATTAATAAATAGTATATAAAGCCTATTTTTTAAAAAAAATACAATAATAGAAATAATTATAAAAAATTATAAATTTATAATAAAAGCTATAAATATTAATATAATATCTAAAAAAAAAATAAAAAATATAAGAATATATAAAAAATAATTTAAATTATTATAATTATAATAAAATTAGATATATTAAATTATATTATTAACTAGCAGATAGTAGAGTATATCTATAAAAAAAATAATATTAAATCTAATAAAATTATAAATAAATTAAAAAACTTAAAATTTTTAAATTTTATATAATAAAACTACTAGATCTCTCTTTTAAATTATAATAATAAAAAATAATTATATTTATAATATCTTTAAAAAATAAAATAAAAGTAGTTATAAAAAATACAAATCTTATTAAATTTTAATATAGAAATAAGTTTTATAGACTAATATTAAATTAAATAAAATTTATTTCTAAATAATAAAAAAATATTAAAAAAATATATATAATAAATGATTATAATATAATTTTCTATAAGAATTATATATTATTAATATGTATAAAAAATATAAAAAATAAATTATATAAATAATACTTAAGATTTAAAGCTATTAATATAGATAAATATAATATAATTTAAGATTAAGATTAAATTATAAATTAATTATTATATACTATTTATAGATAGATAGATAAATTAAGTATTAAAATTAAATACTTAAATATTATTTATATATCTATATAAATTAGAACTAAAATAATTAGTTATAATAACTATTAATTATACTCTGGTTGACCCCGGTGATTTTGTTAGTACGGTGGGTCTGAATTCTTCAGAGTAGTTAATGGTCTCCAAGCACTATCTTCCTAATTAGTTTTATAATAAAGCTAGAGAACTATCTTAATTATAGAATCTTAATAACCTCTAATATTAATCTCTTTATTTTTTATAATATCTTCTATATCTAAGTCTTTTAAAGTATCTAAATTAAGACAGAATTCTATATATCTTTAATATAATAATTAAATCTAAATTCTAGCTTTATAAGATACTAGGCTTATATATAAATATATTATCTTTTAGTTATAAATAATCCTTTAATAAATCTAATATATATACTAATCCTAGTAAGCTACTTCTAAAAAAATATATGGATAAAGACCTAAACTATCTAAAGATAATATTAATAATATTATTAAATTTATATCTTTATTAAAATAGAATCAACGCATGCTATATTATAAAATTATTAAAAAACTAAATTTTTTTTATTAGTATAACAGCCTTATCTTATATACTTAAAAAATAAGATTATATATAATATAAAATTTTTTAAAAGCTATTTTTATTAGATTATAATAAATATATATATCTTACTTAGACCCTTAAATATATAAATTAAATAATTAAGTAATAGAATTAAATTCTTTAATTTAATAAGACTTAGATTATTTTAGGTCTCTATAAATAATACTATATAACTAAAAAAATAGATAAAGAGCTAGATAAGACCTATTTATGAATCTTATCACTAAAAAAATATTATTAAATATTTTAGAGATTATTTTATATCTTTTTTAAAGAGCTATACCTCTTTTAAGAAAAGAAATAAAGATATATTAATTTAGAGAAATATTTTAAGTAAATTATATCTATTATAGATAGCTATATTTACTTACTTTAATAATAAAATAATCTAATTTAACTTATATAAGATAATATACTAGGTTATATAAGTTAAAATACTATTTATAAGCTAGATAAATATAATATCTATTTTATTTTATAGCCTATTTTCTTACTAGATCTTAATCTAATTAAAATAGTATAGAATTAAATAAAAGACTAGATTTAAGAGTAATATCTAAATAACTAGGAGCTTTCTTATAATAATCTATATAAGATTATACAGGCTTTATAAGATATAATACTAGAATATTTTCTAAAGAATCTTATTAAATCTATATAGACAAGATATCAAGCTGTAATAAATATAGAGAATAGCTATATAA
This sequence comes from Aspergillus puulaauensis, assembly GCF_016861865.1. Lineage (NCBI taxonomy): Eukaryota > Fungi > Ascomycota > Eurotiomycetes > Eurotiales > Aspergillaceae > Aspergillus > Aspergillus puulaauensis. Next base: position 3,837,828 of record NC_054859.1, read on the forward strand.
AATACTAGCTTACCTAAAAATAGCTTTAATTTTAATACTAGCAGAATTTAAAGGATTAGAATCCTGGTATAGTCCACTATACTAACAAAATCACCGGGGTCAACCGGAGTATAATTAATCTATAATAAGATAATAAAATAAAATATAAATAAAAATCTTATATAATTTCTAATAAGATACCGACTATAATTTTAAATTAATATTAAAGATCTAGATAAAAGTACTATATAAAATATATTAAAATAAGTTAAAGACTTCTAAAAAACTATAATAAGCTAGCTAAGTAACTAGAAAAAATAGTTAAAGTTATAAAAAAGTAGTATAATAAAAAATATAAAAATATATAATTTATAGTTAATAATTTTATTATATTAAATATATTAAATATTAATTAAGCTAGACTAAGCTATAAATTAAATAATTAATACTTAAGATTTTTTTAAGATTATATATATATAGTACTAATCTTATAAATTATATTTATATTTTAAAATATATTAATTTTATAATATATTCTATATTTTTTTATTCTATAAATATATAAGAAATTCTTATAAAATTTTAAAGCTAAGACTCCTATTTATTAATAATAAGAAAGAATATAAGATTAAAAATATAAAGAAGATCTTTAATTCTTAATTAAATAATATAAATAAGATTCTAATTATAATATATAAAAATTATTTAGTTATATTAAAAATATTATTATATTAAATATCTATAAAAAGTAATAATATTTATTATAGAAATATAAGAAAAACAAGGCTATAATATTTATAAATTATATAAAATCCTAATTATAAAAAAAGAATTATTAATTTAAAAAATAAAAATAAAAATAAAAATATAAAAAAAATTAGAAGTATAAATAAAAATATAACTTTTAATTGAAAGATTAAAAAAATAAAAAATAAAAGAATAAGATAAGTAAGATAAATCTTATAAATATAATATATATTTTTAGTATAGATAATAGTAGACTTCTTGTATAATAATATTTAAAAATATTATATTAATAAGATTTAGAATATAAAAATAATTATAAAATTAAATTAATTAGAAATTAAGAATAAAAAAATAATATTATAATATAGTACTAATAATACTAAAATTTTAAATAATAATATTAATATAATATATAAAATAAGATAACTATTAAAGATATTAATTAATATAAAAAGATATATAAAATAATATATTTAAAACTTAAATTAATTAAATAAAATTTTATAAAAAACTAAATAATTAAAGATATAGAGTATAAATATATTATATATAAATAAAATTTCTAATAATAATATTTTTATAAATTTTTAAATAAGATAACTAATAAAAAGCTTATTTAAATTATAAAAATTAGAAGAATCTAAATATTAAATATTAATATAATTATTTAATATATAATTAAAAAATAATAGTTAAAAATTCTTATTAATAAATTAATATACTACTATGCTAACCTATAATATAATTTTATAAGATTTAATTTAATCTAAAAAATATTAAATAATATTATAAGACTTATATAATTATATAAATAAAAAGAATTAACTATTAAATAATATAAAGTTAAAGAAATACTTATAATAATAAAAAATAAAAGATTTTAAAAAAAAAAAATAATATTTTAATTATATATTATTATTAAATTATATATAAATTTATTTATAATAATACTAGCTATATAATAGCTAACTATATTATTAAAGTTATTTATACTTAATAGAAAAATAATATATTAACTTTAAGTACTTATTATATATCTAATTCTAGATTTATAAAATTAAGCTTAATTGTAGAAGTTGAAGTTGTTGGGAAAGATGATCGATTAAGCGAGGCGGACGGCCGTGCGGAAATAGCAGGTCCGGAATAACTAACTAATTATTGGCTAAGCTGAATTAGTACTAGTAAAGCAAGGTGATAATAAGTAATAAAGATAAGCAGGCAGCTATATAGAAATAGCGGGTCTGGAATAACTAACTAACTATCAGCTAAGCTAAATTAGTACTAGCAAAATAAGGTAATAATAAGTAATAAAGATAAACAGGCGGGTATTATTATAGATATAGAGTTTTTTAAAAATATAACAGCTTTATTAACTATATAATAGGATTTAATAGCTTAAAGATTACTTGATAAATTTTTTAACTATAATAAAGTAAAGTAATTTTACTATAGTTAAATATATATAGTAAGTAAATAATAAAAATAGAATAATTAAGATTTAGAATTATACTTAATAAATAAATAAATAAAGTATTAAATATTAGAATTATAAAATAATTTAAATTTAGTAATAGCTTCTTTAGTACTAGTAAGAATTTTTTTTAAATTTATTAATTATATTTAGGGCCGTAGCCTAACTATTAAATATAATATTTAATAAAAAAAGTATATTTTTATCTATAAAGATATATATAGTAGTTAAGTATATATTTAACTTTATAATAATTATTATTATTAAAAAAGTATATATTAAGTATAGCAGGAGATTTAGTATATTTATATATATAAAGATTAATTATTAGAGATATAAACTTTAATTAAGTAATAGAAATAACTAAATATATATTTTATATAAAAGATAGATTAGATAATTTATATATAAGTTATCTAATATAATAAGTAATAATAAATAGGCTAGTATAATAAAATTCTAGTTTAAAAAAAATATTAATAATAATAGATAGATTATAATCTTTATATAGATAAAAATAAATTTACAACTTAGATTTAAATAATATAAATATATAATAAATATTATAAATATATTTTATCTAGATATTAGTAAATTTATATATCTCTTTAATATTAAAATAGAAGTTAAAGTCTTATTTAAAGAATTTATAAAATATATTCTAAAGAATATATAAATCTATCTTAAAAAATAAATAATATAGTATTTTATTAATAGTTATATTTTTAAAATTATTAATTATTATAATAATATTAGGCAGGAGACTAAGCTATATATAATAGCTAGTAGTATAACTATAATAAAATATAATTTTAATAATTTATATTAATAATTTATATTAATAATTTATATTATATATTTATATTAATAATTTATATTATATATTTATATTATATATTTATATTATATATTTAGATTATCTATTAGTCTAAATAATATATAATTATATAATATTAAATTATATTAGCTATTTTATATATTACTTACTAAAAAATAGAGGTAAACTTATAATCTTATTTTAAAATAATATAATAAGAAATATCCTAATTATAGACTTAAAGATACTATATTATTATTATATCTTAATATTTAGTAGTAAAGATAGTACATCCTAAAAAAAAAATTAATTTATTTTATAAATTTATTAATAATAATAAATAAAGTATTATAATCTTATTTATTCTTATAAGTAATATAAGAAGTACTATTAATATTATATATATTTAAAAAAAAGAAAATAATAAAGTCTATAATAAATATATTAAATAATATAGAAATAGTAGAGATTAGTTAAAAATTTTTATATAATTTATATTTTTATTTAATATTAATATTATATAATAAGTAATATAAGATATATTTCTTTAAAAACTTTTTATTTTTATAAATTATAAGATCTTTTATACTTTATATATATATTTTAAATCTTTAATAGTTTTATTAATTATAAATCTTTTTAAAAACTTTATAAGTTATAGAATAGAGAATATAGATTTATAATTTATTAATAATAATAATATTATCTTTAGAGTTATTAATAATATTTTAGTATTTTATATATAATAGATTATCTTTAATTATATAAAAAAGCTTAGTATTAATACTATTCTTTAAAGTATTAAGAATTAATAAGATATAATAGTTATTTAGATATTTATTCTTTAAATATTCTTTAAATTTATTAGTAAGTTTAATAGTTATAGAAATATAATATACTTAAATATATAAATTATTAAGATCTAAAAGTTATATATCAGTATAATATTTTATTATAGTTAAAGATTTTAAGAATAGCTATAATAAAGTATTAAGAATAATATTAACTTTTCTAGACTTATAATAAACAGTAAGTTTAAATTATTATAAATATTAACTAGTACAGACTAATTAATAGTTCAAATTCTTAATAATAATAAATTAAAATAATAATTATTTTAAAATACTAATAGTTAATAAATAATCAGTATAGATAATAATAAGATATTTTAATAACTTAATATAATAATAAACTTTATAGACAGTCTATATTAGATAAGAGACTTTAAATTTAATTAACTAATAATTATATTTAATACTAGTAAGTAAATAGCTTAGAAATAAAATAAATAAGATCTTTATTTATATAAAAAAATAAAATAATTAATATATTTATTTTTAATATAGTAAACTATAACTCTATATATAGTATAGAAAGTATTAATATTGATATAAAGTTACTTTTTAAGATTAAAGTATATAAAAAACTAAAGATTTCAAAACTTATTCTATAAATTAAAGAATAATAATAATTTAGTAGTAGTAGACTTAATAACAGTAATATACTTTATATAATATAGTATTTAATTTAAGATAGTATTTAAAATCTTATAAAATAGTAGGGACCTTTAGTAATAAAATAACTTTAAGCTTTTTAATAGATATAATAAGATTAAGAATATTAATTTATTATTTAAGTAATTAAATAGACGGGAATCTAATAAATACTTTTATAAATTTAATCTTAATATTTAGGTCTTATAAACAACTGAATACTAGACTTAAATTAAGTATTTAATATATTTATTAAGTATAGCAGAGATAATAACTATATTATTAATATATACTTAGTAAAATACTTTAAATTCAGCTAGATATAGATCTATTTAATATTAAATAAAAAAAATAAAATTAATAAATCCTATAATAACTATATTAAAGATTTCTTAGTTATAATAGTTTATAATAGTAAGATATTTTTAATAATCTTAATATATTAGCTATTAATAGAAGAACTTATAAATATTAATAATAATAATATATTTATATTTATAAATAAGTAGTATAATTTTTTATTATATTAAAATTAAATATTAATTAAATTTTATTTCTTTATACTATATAAGTTTATAATAATATAATCTTTATCTTTATTTATTTAAGTTTAAAGATTAAACACGGTATACTAAATAATAAATATAAAATAATTAAAAAATATATAGATAATAGTAAGCTTAAGTTTTCTAGCTTTATATAATAAATTTAAAGTTTTATTAATAATAACTTAATTTTTTTAAGAATATTTAGTATATTTTAAGCTTTAATATATAATATTCTTAGTTTTTTTTTAATAAGACTTCTATTTATTAGGATTTAGAAATATATATAATTAAATTAATATTTATTTTATCTCCCTAAATATTAAAATAGGAAATAAATCTAGTAAAATAAGAAATAGCTTTAAGATTTTTAATATAGATTATAATTCTATTAAATAATATTTTTATATTTTTTAATAAAATATTATTTTTATTTAGTAGATTACTAATATTACAGCAGGTTTTAGTTAGTAAAGCTTTAATAAAAGTATAAAATATATTAATAAATAACTACTTAATATATTAGTAATACTAGTAATTAGAATTAGATTTTAAAATAAAATAAATAAAATTTAAATTATACTATTTAATAAAAAAAGACTATTATTTAATTAGATATATTAGGATAAGTTCCGCGACTTTAAACCTAATAAAAAAAAAGAAGTAAATTTAGAATTATTAATAGTTCCTAAATACTAGCAGCTAGGTAAAATAATAAATTTAAAGATAAAATTAAATACTTTAATAAATAAGAACTAATTATCTATAAGATAAGTATAAATATAGAGATTTAATTTTAGAAATATTTTAGATTTAAAGATTAAGTCTTAATTAGATAAAATAGACTTTATAGATATTAGAATCTTATATTTTAAATAAGAAGATATTTTAATTCTAAATATAATATAAACTTTAATAAGATTTATTTAACTATTACTTTAGTAATAAACTAAAATAATTATATTCTAATATAAATAAATAATAGTATATTACTATCTAATATTAATAACTATATCTTTATAATCTATAGTTTTAATTTTAATTAAGAACTTAGTAGTGATATTAGCTATATAAATAAATATAAAGATATATATAAATATAGATAAAGTATTATTAATTAGTAAATATAAAAAATAAAGATAAAAATAAATATAAAGATTAGATATATAATTAGAGCTAATATTATTAATAAAAATAATCTTAGTTATTTTTTTAATTTTAATATTTAAAATAGTATATAGGAAGTCAGTATTACTAATTAATTAATAATAATTAATATTAAGATATATTTCTTTAAATAATTTAATAATATTTAAACTAATTATAGTACTTATAAATCTCTAAATATATAAAATACTAATATTAGATAATTTAATAATATTTAATTTAATAATAATTATATTTAATAAGTTTATTATAAATATTATCTTATAAATAGATTTTACTTTATTAGATTTATTATATAAATAAGGAAGATACTAGTATAGCTTATTATTTAATTTAAAGATATTAAAATAATAGAAGTAAGTAACTAAGAAATATAAAAATTTAATTATAATAAAATTAGATAGATTCTTTACTATAATTAAATATTCTTATTTAACTTTAGTACTAATATAGTATATCTTAATAAAACTAGTAAAAATCTTATCTTTTTTATTATTTAAATAAACTATTTTAGTAGTTCTAACTTTAGATTCTTTATAATAGATAAGATAATTATTAGTTTAAATAAGAAGCTTAATAAAATAAGTAGAATAAATACTAGTTTTAGAGAAAGTATATATTAATTTAATATTTTAGTAAGTAGGTTAGTTTTAGATACTAAATTTAATAAAAAGCTACTTAATAAGATAGATATTTATTAAATTCTATAATTAATATAGATTTCAGGAATTATTATTAAAGTTTATATTAGTATTAGTATTAGTATTAGATACTTAATTACTATTATTTATAAAGAGTCTATTATATAGAAACCTATTATTATTAGCTTAATATATTAGACAGACATAGCCTTATACTTAGTAGGGATAATTTTATTAGTATAGCGGGAATATATTTATAGGATGTTGGTATTGCGGTCCGACAGTGTACAGCTGGTACTACTATCTGAAGGGCTGATATGGCGGGCGGCATTTGAGCCTTGGGTACGGCTAGCCTTGCAATTATCATATTTGGTAGTGAGGTTCTGCCATAAATATTGTTTTTGATCTAGGGTCTTAAGGAATGTACTAAGTAGGATATCAGCCTTAGATTTAGGGACGTGTTATTATAGGTTTACATCTAAATAATTCTAAATAGTAGATATCTAGTTAAACTAATTATTAATTTTAGTAATATAATAGTAATAGATAATATCTTTAATAAATACTTATATAGTTTTATTAATATAAATATTAGTATAGATATAATATATAGTATATAGCTTTTAAAGTACTTAATAAAGATTTAATTTAAATTATTTAAAGAGATATAGAATCTAATCTTCTTTAAGAAATATAATATATATAATAATCTTTTTTAAAATATTAAATTAAGATATAAACTATTAAATAATAGTATTATAAAGATATATTTAAAAATTAATCTTAATAAAATCTTTACCTTTATAAAGAATAATATCATGGATATAATTAATAAAAATATTAATATTCTTATAATATATAGTATTATATATATACTTTATAAAAATATTATTATATATATTAAGCTAAAAGTAACTAATATTATTTATCTTCTATATATTAGTAGTATTAATAGCTTTAGATATAGAACTTATATTAATATTAGTATTACTATTAAGATTATTATTAGATAAGTTATTAGTATTTTTATTATTAGAAGAGTCTTTATTATTAGGAGATTTATTATTAGTAGTAAGATAGTAATATAATCTAAAATAATATTTATAATATTAATATAATTTAAGCTCTATAATATAGGTATTAATAGTAGCTTAGTTATTTTATATAATAACTTATATTTATTATAATATATATATAAGATCGCGTATAGTAGGTTCAGAATCTTGATTTATACTTATAGATAGGTTTACAGAGCTACCTATATATAAATTTAAGGGATTAATACTTCTGCTGAGGCCAGTGTTCAATATTATATAGATATTTAATATTATATAATAGGTATTTAATAGTAAGCTTATAAATTGATAATATACTTACCTTTTTATATATATACGAGATTAGTAATATAGGCGGTTTTCAAGCTTAGTACTGAAATTAATAGAAGATTAACAGGAGGATTAATATAAGGTTTAAATTAGAATTATTTATTAAAAGTAAATATATTAACTAGATTAAATAGTATAGGAATAACTGAACTACTAGATATAGATTTAATAGTAAAAGATTTAACTATAGTAAAATCTTTTAAGATATTATTATATTTAACTATAGTAAAATCTTTTAAGATATTATTATATTTAACTATAGTAAAATCTTCTGAGATACCTAGTATAGTAAGAGTATTAAAGGATAGATGCTTCTAAATATTCAGAAAAAAGAATACTTAATAATAAATTTAGATAGAATAAATAGTAGGCAGTATATTTAAAAAATTAGTTAATTTAATATTTAATAAGGTTAAAGTTAATAACATTAGTATAGAAGAAGGTATACTAGGCGTAGATTAATTAACTAAGTAAGATTAATCTTTAGGAATAACAGCCTTAGCTTTATCTTTACTAGTAATAAAGAATACACGTGATAATATAGTAGATAAAATATATAAATAAATACTAAAAAAATATATTAAATTTATATTATTAGCTTCTAGGATATTTATTAATCTAATCTACTCTAAATAATCAGGATACTAATTATAATATATATTTTTAATAAGGTAATAAAATTTATTAATAGTAGTATTAATTAAAGAATAGTTAATCTCCTAAGAAGTAGGATATTAATAAGTTTTTATAGAGATAGATATAGAGATATATATAATAATAAATTTAATAAAATAAATTAATAGAATATTAAATTATTAAGTATAAAGATTTAGTAAGATCTTATAAAATATTTATAATTAATATCTAAGTTTAGTAAGGCGGAGCTCCGGGTTTACTAGTATTAAAATAAAAAGAGACTTAGAATATAAAAAAAGAGTTAAAATATAGATTTTTAATAAATAAAAAATATATTTAATAAAGCTAAGAATAAAATTAATATAAATTAATAAGTTAGAAATAGAATTAGATAAAAATAGAATAATAAATAAAATAAAAATAGAGTAATACAGTAGTATAAAATATATTAAAATATTAGAAAATAATAGAAAAATATATAAAACTTAAATTTTAACTTATATAATAATTTATTTAGAAAAAACTTAATAAAATTAATAAAAAATAATTATTTAAGATTCTGATTAATAAACATGCTACTAATTTATAGAAGTTAAAGTTATTAGAAAAGATAATTAATTAAGTAAGATAGACAGCTGTGCGGAAATAACAGGTCTAGAATAACTAACTAATTATTAGCTAAGCCGAATTAGTACTAGCAAAGTAAGGTAATAATAAATAATAAAGATAAGCAGGCAGCCGTGCAGAAATAGCAGGTCTAGAATAACTAACTAACTATTAGCTAAGCCGAATTAGTACTAGTAAAGCGAGGCAATGATAAGCAACAAAGGCAAGCAGGCAGGCATTGCTACATTAATATTATTAAATTTTTTTTAAGCTTTATATTTTAACTACAGGACTTATTAAAAATAATTAATTATAAGATTAAGATTATTTAAGAAAAAGAAATAATTATTAAATAGCTATTATATAATATATAACTATATATTATACTGCTAGTTCTCAGCTAGGAGAACCAGTAATTAATTTTATTAAATATAGACTTATCTTCTACTAATTATATATCACACCTCTATAATCCCTAGAGCGCCGCTATATTAGTATCACGACCTCACTGTTGCAAGCTTACCACCATCATTTACCCAAACCCCGCTAGTTATCAGTGATACCATTCTTCCGGATAGTCTGTGTTAATAGTCTTTATAATTAACTATATAGTTCCTATCTTTTATAGCTTCTTACTAGTTCTTCACCTAGTTTCTATATTATCTAATTAATTTTATAATATATTAAATATTAACTTGCTATAATTAGTAGTATGTCTTAGATTAAGCTAGGATTATCTATAAAATATACTTCTTTAAATTACTTATTTTATTTAATATCTGAAGTTATTATAGTACTAATACTAATAACTTTATCTACTTTATAGATTTATTACTAATCTAGTATTCTTATTAGTCTACTCCATATAAAATTATCTACTAATATTAATTTATTTTATTAAATATATTTTAGAGCTAGTCTATTAGCTAGCTATATTTAAATATTATTTAATAAATATTAATATTACTAAATTTAATAAATTTATTATTTATTTAATTAAATATTATATCTCTACTTATTTTTTATTTATATCTATTAAAAATCTCTTATTTTTATTTAATTAAGAAATTTACTAATCCTTATTATACTATACTGTAATAGAATTTATTAAGCTTATAAATATCCTAAAAATAATTAACTAATTAGAATATATTAAATAGATTACTGCTAATTTATTAATTAAAGCTAATATTATAAATTTTTATTAAATATTAGATTATATAGTATTTTAAAAATTCTATTTTCTACTTTACTTTAATTTTATTAAATATATTAAAAGATAAAATATATATTAATTAATATATATATATATCTAATTCTACCAATATAATCCTTACTAAGTTATTTAATAATTATTCTACTTTAATTACTTCTATTATACTAACTAATTTTAGTATAAATAATATTACTAATAATATCTTTATTTTAATTAAACTATTAACTATTTATTATTTTATATTTATAATTATTTATAAATCCCTATACTCTTTATTAGGTACTTATTTATATATTCCTACTATTATATTTTTAATTAAATTTATAGATAAATTACTATTTATCTTAATATAAAAAATCTTAGTAAAAATTTTAATATTATTTTTTATATTTTATATATCTTTATTAGAGAAGTTATTACTATTTAATTATCTATTTAGATTAAAATTTTATTTTATTTTTAGTTAACTATTATATTTTTAATATAATACTTTTAATAATATATACTATAATTTTAATTTTTAATATAAATTAATAGTATTAAGCTTTATAAATCCTAATAATTTTATTAGAAATATTAAAATAAAAAATATTAATACTAGATTAAGTATAGCTGATCTTATAATACTAATATATAATAATTAAATTAATATAAACTAATTAATTTATTAAAACTAAAAAAATACTAATTAATATCTAACCTAATTTAAATAATACTTAAATTAAGTTTATAATTTTTACTATTACTATACTACTAGTACTAGTAATCTAGGAGATCTTAATAATTCTAATAATAATAATAATCTAGAGCTTAATCCTAATCTTAATCTAAATCTAAACCTAAACAGTAACTAAAATACTAATTAGAATTAAAATATATATAATAATATTTCTGTTATACCTACTACTAATAATTTTATTAGATTTTAAAAAATAAAAGAAATCAGCTATTTCTAGCTAGCTCTTATTAATAATATTGTTTATTATAAAGATATAAATATCTTTACTAACTATATTTAAGATATTATTATCTATAAAAATAAAAATATAATAAAAATAAATATTTAAATATATTTATATAATACTATATTAAATTAATTTATTATTTAATTAAATAATCTTAAAAAAATGATACTATATACTATCTTTATAAAAACTAAATAATTTACTTTAATTATTAAATATTTTAAACTTAATATTTAAATTATTTTATATAAGCTAATCTCTCTATTTTATAATTACTTTAATATCCGCGCTGGATAAATCTTATAAAATTTTATTAAAAATATTATTTATTATATTTATATTACTAATCTTATAGATCTACTAAATTAAATATAAATAATTTAGAATTAATTTAAGCCTAATCTTTAATAACATATTTCTATATTTAAAGATATAATAATTCTTAGCTAGTTCTTTAAAATTTTATTCCTAATACTTCTTATAGCTAACAGAACTCACCCGCTAATTAATATAGTAATAATTAAAATTATATATATTTATTAAACTATTTATCTAACTATTTATTTTATATATTAAACTATTAGTTAAACTACTAATTAAACTTCTAGTTAAATACTTTAGGTTTATTTATAATAACTATAAAGTAGTATCTAGTTTTTAAGCTAGATCTAACTAAGAAGACTATAGATATTAGCTATAGTAGAATTATAATAGATATATTAATATAAATTAATATTAGATAACTGATAGTAATACTGGTTTTATATATAGTTTAGGTTATTTTAATAATACTTATCTAAATAATAATAATAACTACTCTTATAGTAGCTATAATAATTATATTAATAACTTTTATAGTAATTATACTAACTAAAAGAACCGCCAGTCTTAAAATAACTATAATAGATATTAATATCTTAATATTTATATATATACTACTAAAAATAATACTTTATCTTCTACTATAGATAAGTAAACTCCTCCTAAATATAATAATCCTAACTCTACTATATAAATTAATCCTTATAATTCTAGCTGTAGTATAGTTAAATTTTTTAAGTAAGATATATATACTATAAATATTATAAAAGCTTTAATTCTTAATTATTAATATAAAGATAAAAATATAGCTGATATTACTAATATCTACTATAATGAATATAAATTATTAAATATTATATTAAATATTTATATCTATATAATTAATATTAATCCTATTATTACTAGCTATAATTATTATAATATAAGCTTTATTTCTAATAATACTTTATATAAATATCTATTCTACTATATTTATACTAAATTTATTAATAGTATTCTTATTAGTCTATCTAATACTATATATATTATTAAATTAAAGTATAGTATCTTTAATATAGATATTTAAAAATTTCTATAAACCTACTATAGTACTACTGTATATATTAGATTAAATACTATTAAAAGCTACTATAATATCTATATAAATATAGGATATTCCTAGATAATTATTAATATAAAGTTTACTAAAATAATCCTAGGTATTAATATTAAAGATAGTTCTGATAGTATTATAATAAAAAATATAAAATTATAAAATATTATTAATTATATTATTATATTTAATTTATACTTCTCCGGTTATTTCTCTGCTAGCTATAATAAAAAATATAATTTTATTAAGATTAGTATATAAGTATTTCTAATAGATAATCTTAAGCTATATATACTTATAAATATTAAAATACTTAATTAAAAAAATTTTTATCTTAATTTTAAAAAAAATACTATTATAATTAGAAGTTATACTAATATTAAAATTATTATTTAATATATTATAAAAAAGAATTAAATTATTAATACTTTTATAATAGTAGTATATTAAATAATTATCTTTCTATATATATAAATAAAGATTCTTATTAAACTCTATATTTTATTTTTATTAGATTAAGATTTATTATTTAAACTAACTATCTATTTAAAAAAAATTATTAAATTTATTATCTATACTTATCTTATTAATAAGAAATTCTTCTTCATTAAAGTAGTTAATAAATTAAATAAACTAGTTATTATTACTTATTATATTTAATTTAAAATAATCTTAGATATTAATTATATTACTACTTATTATATTATATCTAAAGTTATTAAACTTATTTATAATATTATATTTTCTCTAAATACTATAGAGTCTATAAATAAAAACTAATAATATTACTAGTATATTAATAATACTTTTACTTAAATATATTACTTAATTAAAGATTTAAATAATACTTTTACTTAGATATTTTATTTAATTAATAATAAACTAAACTTCTCTTATAATATTAAATCTAAAATTATAGAAAGATCTAAGATTCTTAATTCTAAAGATTTTAATAATATTATAGTTTTACTAAATAGTACTATAATTTATAAAAAGAATCTTAAAGTAATTATATATTTTTAAGAAATTATTAAAAAATATAATATCTAGAAAATATTTAAAACTATTAGAATAATCTATATATCTAAAAATTAATAAATAAAAATACTATTAAAAAAATAGTTAAAAAAATTATATACTAAAATCTAAAGTCTACTATATTAGTAATTAAGATAAATAATAAATTAATATTATATTAAATTTTTTCTTACTTATTTTAGTATTAATTACTATTTATATATTAATCTTAATACTTTAAAATCTAGTATAGGTATTATAATATTTTATACTAAATTTAATTTTAAGTATATCTTAATATTAATACTTTTTATATAAATATTAGTTTAATTAGTACTATTCTGTTATGCGCCGCTATCTGCGGACGCTGTATAATAGTGCCTCAGGCATATAACAGCCGCTAAGTAGCTGTTATATAACACGTAATTATATATTATACTACTAGTTCTTAGCTAGAAAGACCAGTAATTAGTTCTATTAAATATAAACTTATTTTCTACCAATTATATATTATATCTTTATAATTCTTAAAGAGCTATTATATAAGTATTATAGTCTTATAATTTTAATTATTTTTTTTAGAGACCTAATATACGTGGTTATAATAGAATCTAAAATCTAGAAATAAACTTAATATTATAATATATAGAATTAAACAGCCCCTACTATATAAAATAATATAATAATATAAATTTTTAAAATAATAAATAAAAATTAAGAAATAATAGATACTAAAAAAATAAGTAGTACTATAATTTATTACTTAAGTCTAGAAATAATAAAAAAAGACTTATTTTAATTCTAAAATCTAGTATAAAATAATAAAAATAATTTATAACTTAATAAAAATATTAAAAAGCTTTTAAAATAAGAAGAAACAGCTATATAATATATTAAATTAATATTATTATAAAAAAAATAAAAGACCCTAGAGACTAAATTATATATATATAATAAAATTATATATATAAATATAAAGATATTATTTTGAAATATTTAAATAATAATATAATTAGCTTTAAAGATATTATAAAATAATTAATCTTTAAGATTAAATAATCCTAAAAATAATAAAATAAAGTTTTTAAAAAAATATCTTTATATAAAAAAATTTATTAATTATAATTTATATAAATATTTAAATTAGTATCTTTATATAAAAAACTATTTTTAAATATTTTTAGAATATTATAAAACTAATAAAAAGAAAATTAGCTGTATAATAATATTCTTAATAATATTTAGAATATATAACTAAAAAAAGATATATATAATCTTACTAGAAAATTTAATATAAAATAATTTTAATAATATCTTATTATATATAATTAATAATCTAGTAATATTATAATAAGAGATAATAATATTATATTATAATATAAGATAATAAGTATATTAATTAGTATATAAATTTATATAATATTTTAAAAAATTTAAATAATATTTAGCTAAATTATTAGATAATAAAGTATAAAAGACTATTCTATACTTTAAAATATATAATAAAATCTATAAAAAGTTAGTATAATATTTATAAAAACTAGAAAATTATAATATATATATAATTTATTTATTAATAATTAAATAATTAATTCTAGAATATTAGAGCACGCTGGGACTAAACTATAATTATAAAAATTTTAAAAAAATTCTAATTTATAAAATATATATATTAATAAGTAGTATATAAAACTTATTTAAAAAAAAATATAATAATAAAAATAATTATAAAAAATTATAAATTTATAATAAAAGCTATAAGTATTAATACAGTACTTAAAAAGAGATAAAAAATATAAAAATATATAAAAATAATCTAGACTATTATAATTATAATAAAATTAGATATATTAAATTATAGTATTAACTAACAGATAGTAAAGTATATTTATAAAAAAATAATATAAAATTTAATAAGATTATAAAAAAATTAAAAAATTTAAAAACTTAAAATTTTATATAATAAAGATACTAGATTTCTCTTCTAAACTATAATAATAGAACATAATTATATTTATAATATTTTTAAAAAAGAAATAGGAATAGTTATAAAAAATATAGATTTTACTAGACTCTAATATAGAGATAAGTTTTATAGATTAATACTAAATTAAATAAAATTTATTTCTAAATAATAAAGAGATACTAAAAAAAATATATATAATAAATAATTATAATATAATCTTTTATAAAAGCTATATATTATTAATATATATAAAAAATATAAAAAATAAATTATATAAATAATACTTAAGATTTAAAGTTATTAATATAAATAAATATAATATAATTCTAGATTAGGACTAGTTAAAGACTATTAATCTATTAATAAATTAATATAATAAATTATAAAAATACTATAAAAAAGAATCTATAAATTTAAAAATAATTATATTTATATAAAAATATACTATAGAAATTACTATAAAAATATAAGTATATTAAATAAAAATCTAGTTTAAAAATAACTATTTTTAAATTAAAATTAATAGAATCTAGATTATAGAGTTAATAATTCTAAAATAATATTATAATTTTATAAATATCTTCTTAAAAAAAGAAGTAAGATTATTTTTATAATATTAAGAATAAAATTATATTATTAAACTAAAATTAAATAAAAAATTCTTATTAAAATTAATCTATCTATTATTTTTAAGAAAACTACAAGTTCTGCGCGAATATATAATAAAAGTATTTAAAAAAAACTAGATTAAATTATTAAAGAGTTTTTATAATTTACTAGTATTATTTATACTAAAAAAAAATAGTAGCTTAAGACTTTATATAAATTATTATAGATTAAATATTATTATTATTACTAGATAAAATTTTAAATTATTTAAGTACTATAAAAATCTATATATAATTAAATTTATATAATATATATTATAGATTATAGATTAAAAAAGATTATAAACTACTAATAATATTTAAAATATATTTTAATATATATAAATATTAAGTTATACTATTTAAATTTATAAATATATTAATAAATTTTTAATAATATATTAATTATATACTAAGTAATTTACTAGATATTATTTATATAATATATCTTAATAATATTATTATATTTTTTAAAAATAAGAAAAAATATAAAGTATATATATATATTATTCTTAAATAATTATAAAGATTTAAATTTTATATAAAAATAAATAAATATATTTTCTATATAAACTATATTAACTTTCTAAGATTTAGAGTAATTATAAATAGTATAAAAATAAAAATTAAGTAAGTTATAATAATAATAAACTAGCTAGTATTATAAAATATAAAAAAAATCTAATTATTTATTAAATTTATTAACTACTATTATTAATTTATTTATAGATTTAATAAGATTACAGCTCTCCTAAATAAAATAATAAAAAAAAATATAAAATTATACTTTCTATTAAAAAGAAAAAAATTTAAAATATTCTAAAAATTTAAGAATATTTTTTTTTTAAAATTATTATTATAGTATTATAACCTAAAATTATTTATTAAAATTTATATAGATATATTAAGATATATAATTTTAGATATTTTAAACTAAAAATTTAAAGATAGAAACTAGTACCTAATAATTTTTTATTTAAAAAAAATAGATAATATATAAATATATTATAAAATATATAATTAAAAACTACTTATAATAGTAAATAACTTCTATAAATAATATTATTATTTTAAAGATAGTCTATATATTACTAAAATTTATTCTAATTATAATAATTTATATTAGTTTATAATAATTAAGAAGCTATTCTTATATTCAATATATTAAATTAAAAAATTAATAATATTTTACTTTTATATTTACTATATTATAGATAAAAAGAATTCTATAAATAATTTAAATAGATATATAAACTATAAATTTAAAAAAAAAAAATTATATAAATAAACTATACTCTTAAAAGATTATAAAAATAATTAAGTAATATAAAACTTATAAAAAAAAATAATATCTAATTATATATATAGTATCTATTAAAATATATATATATATATAAAAATTATTAATAAGTTTACTAGAATTATTTAAAATTAGCTAAAAGTATAATAAAACTATAAAAAATATTAAAAAAAATATAAAAAATATAAAAAATAAAAAATAAAGTACTATGCTAAATAATCTAATATATTTTAAAAATAAAGTTTATATTTTATACTTTAATATACTTTATATAAAAATTCTTAAGATTAACTATAATAACCTATAAGATAGATATCTAGATAAAAAAAAATAATTAAAATTATTAAATATAAATATTATTAGTCTATAATAAATAAGTAAATTAAGAAATATATTAAAGAATAAAATATATATTAATAAATTATAATATATTAATATAAATCCTATAACTTAATAAGTAAACTCTTATAATTAAAAAGACTTATAAATTAAATTATAATAAACTTTATAATTAGACTACTATTTATAAAATAGTAAGAAAAGATATATAATACTATTTTTATAATAATTAATTATTTTATTAAATATATCTTTTATATTTTATATATAAAGAGTACTTCTATAAAAAATCTTACTATAATCCTTATTAAATATATATATATATATATTAGAGTCCTAAATAATATAATTAATAATAAAAATAGTATTTTTATAAATATATTTTAATTAATACTCTATTATTATTTTAATTTAAGCTATAAATTAACTACTGTATACTATCTATAGATAGATAAATAAATTAAATATTAAAATTAAATACTTAAATATTATTTATATATCTATATAAATTAGAATTAAGATAACTAATTATAATAACTACTAATTATATAACTAGTCTATAATAAGATAATAAAATAAAATATAAATAAAAATTTTATATAATCTTTAATAAAATATTAGCTATAATTTTAAATTAATATTAAAGGCCTAGATAAAAGTATTATATAAAATATATTAAAATAAATTAAAGATTTCTAGAAGAACCATAATAAACTAGCTAAGTAACTAAAAAAAATAATTAAAGTTATAAAGAAATAATATAATAAAAAATATAAAAACATATAATTTATAATTAATAACTTTATTATATTAGATATAAGAAATATTAATTAAGCTAGATTAAGTTATAAATTAAGTAATTAATATCTTAGATCTTTTAAGATTATATATATATAATACTAATTTTATAAATTATACTTATATTTTAAAATATATTAATTTTATAATATATTCTATATTTCTTTATTCTATAAATATACTAGAGATTTTTATAAAGCTTTAAAACTAAAACTATTATTTATTAATAAAGAAAAAGAATATAAGATTAAAAATATAATTATAAATTATAAATATAAAGAGGATCTTTAATTCCTAATTAAATAATATAAATAAAATCTTAATTATAATATATAAGAATTATTTAGTTATATTAAGAATATTATTATACTAGATATTTATAAAAAATAATAATATTTACTATAGAAATATAAGAAAAGAAGATTTATAATATTTATAAATTATATATAATCCTAATTATAAAAGAAAAATTATTAATTTAAAAAAAAAAAAAAGAAATTAAAAAAAAAAATAAAAAATTATTTATTACTTTTATAAAGAGCCTCTTCTAGAGATTTTTTAAGAATATAAAATCCCTAAAAAAAGATTTTTAAAATTAAATAGTTTATAGTATTATAAAAAGTAGTATTAGAATATATAATATAAAAATATTATAACTAAAATTATAAAAAATTAGATAATATTATATATATATAATTAAGATTATTTATAAATAATCTAAAATAAAATTATTATTTTAATTAATAATAGAAAAAATTATATCTTTATTTTTTTATAAAAATAATATATATAATAATAAATAGTAATCTTTAATAAATTATAATTATTTTTAATAATATCTTCTTAAAAGATTATCTTATTAATAATAAAATATATCTTAGAGATAACTATTCTATAATTCTAATAAAAATTAATAAAAATATCTAAATTTAATATAAAAAAAGATTTAATATCTATTTTATTATAGAACTGAGTATTATATTTTTTTTAATAATAAGATTTATATTACTCTAAAAAGCTATTAAACTATATAAGTAAGTAGAGCTTACTATAAGATAAGTATATATAATATATTATAATAAGATTAAAAAAAACTAGATAAAAAATTAAGATAGCTAGTAAAAATAATAAAATAAAAAATAAGAATATATAAAAAAAAATAAGAATAAAAATATAAGAAGAATTAAGAATATAGATAAAAATATAACTTCTAGCTTAAAAATTAAAAAAATAGAATATTTCTTTTTTAAAAAAATAAAAAAAGAATAATAAAATAAATTTTATAAATTTTATAAATATAATATATATTTTTAATATAGATAATAATAAACTTTTTATATAATAATATTTAAAAATATTATATTAATAAGATTTAGAATATAGAAGTAACTATAAAGCTAAATTAATTAAAAATTAAGAATAAAAAAGTAATATTATAGTATAGTATTAATAATACTAAAATTTTAAATAATAATATTAGTATAATATATAAAATAAGATAATTATTAAAAATATTGATTAATATAAAAAAATATATAGAATAATATATTTAAAATTTAAATTAATTAAATAAAATTCTATAAAAAATTAGATAATTAAAAATATAGAGTATAAGTATATTATATATAAATAAAACTTTTAATAATAATATCTCTATAAATTTTAAGTAAGATAACTAATAAAAAGCTTATTTAAATTATAAAGATTAAAAGAATCTAAATACTAAATATTAATATAATTACTTAAAGTATAGTTAAGAAATAGTAGTTAAAAACTTTTACTAATAAATTAATATACTATTATACTAATTTATAATATAGCTCTATAAAACTTAATTTAATCTAGAAAAGTATTAAATAAGATTATAAGACTTAGATAATTATATAAATAAAAAAAAATTAATTATTAAGTAATATAAAATTAAGGAAATACTTATAGTAATAAAAAGTAAGAGATTTAAAAAAAAAAAAATTTAAATAAAAAATAAATAATATTTTAGTTATATACTATTATTAAACTATATATAAATTTACTTATAATAATATTAGTTATATAATAGCTAATTATACTATTAAAACTATCTATACTTAATAAAATAATAAAATACTAACTTTAAATATATATTATATATTTAATTCTAAGTTTATAAAGCTAAGCTTAGTATTATTAAATTTTTTTTTTAAATTTTATATTTTAACTACAGGACTTATTAAAAATAACTAATTATAAAATTAAGATTATTTAAGAAAGAAAAATAATTATTATATACTACTATCTATAGATACTGTATAATAGTACTTTAGATATATAATAGCTATTAAACAGCTATTATATAATATATAATTATATATTATACCGCTGGTTCTTAGCTAGAAGGACCAGTAATTAGTTCTATTAAATATAAACCTATTTTTTATTAACTATGTATTATATCTCTATAATCCCTAGAGAGCTGTTATATAAGTATTGCGGCCTCATATATTCCTTTTTAAATTTATTATTAATACTAAAAAGTATTACTAATCTATTAAATTAGAGATATTATATCTAGTTTAGATACTATATAAAGTTTATTATTTAATATTATTATTTTAGAGAAACTAAATCTTTACCTAGTCTAAGTATTATAATATATTTAATAATTCTAATTAGAAATCTACTATAAACTAAAAAAATAAAATATAGTTACTAATATATCATTTTATTTATCTAATATAGTAGTTACTAAAAAAAATTTTAATTTTAATTATTTTATTAGTAATATTTACTACATTAGTTTTATTATTAAGTTAAATAATAAATTTAAAATTTATATTTAAAATAAATACTTCTTTAATAACTATACTATACTTATATTAAAGATTTTATATTTAGATCTTAATACTAAACTATTTTATTATAAAGAAAATAATCTACTTTATCTACTAAAAAAAAATATTAATTCTTTTATAATATTACTAAAAAATCTTAATTTTATTTATCTTATTTTATAGTACAAGAACTCTTTAAGATAATTTATAATAATTATAATTATTAAGATATTAAAAAATATCTATATATTATATAAAGATTTATACTTTATAAAAATTATTAACTACTTTATAAATATATTAGCTACTATCTAGTATATCTAAAAAATAAGTTTTATTATTATAAATTATATAAATTATTATAATCTATTACTATCCAGCCTGTATCTTTTAATATAATTATAATTAATTTTATTATATACTTATCTAAATATAATAAATTTAATATACTTATAATTATAGTTAATAAATTTATAAAAATAGTTATTCTTATATTTAATAATATTAAATAATCTACTATCTAATAAAAATATATAATAATCTAATATTTTATATTTTATAATTAAAGAATCCTATACTATTTTATCTTAGATAGAAGTCTATAGTTTACTAGTAAATTCTAGAAAAAAATAATTAATATAATAAAATATTAATAATACTATTTAATAGTATATTATTCTTAAAGTAATAGATAAACTAAATGATTAATTAAAATAATTAAAATAATATTATATTATACTTATATATTAGATTTTATTAATTAATTTATATAACTATTTTATATTATAAATACTTTAAATACTTTACTATCTATCTTTACTAATAAAATACTTATAAAGTTACTTTTTAGTATTAATTTATATTAATTATAAAACTTATTAAAATATATTAATTATAAAACTTATTAAAATATATTTATTATTAAGACTTTAATACTTATTTAAATATTAAAGAAATATTATTCTTTATTACTATATATATAAAGTATCTTTATAATTAAGAATATTAATTAATTAAATTTTATATTAGTAATATTATATTTATTTATCTATATTAAAATTATTATTTATCTATTATAAATATTTACTATAAGTTATCTTAGTAATATACTAGTCTCTTCAAAATACTTAAATATATTAAATATCTTATATATTATTTAGAATTATTAAAAAAGTTTTATATATATTCTATATTTTTTATAACCTAATTAGAATCTATAATTTATATAAAATATAATATTAAAAAAAAACTCTACTAGTAATAATATTAATTTTATTATTAATTTTTTTAACTACTAGTCTAGCTAGCCTGATATTATTATTAATAAATATTATCCTAAAGATTTTAATTATTAGAAAGTTAATAAAATACTTAATAAATATATTATTTATCTAGATTAAAGCTACTCTAAATTTATATAATAGCTTATTTACTAAAAAGAATATAAAGCTGAATATAACTAATAAATATATATTAATTATCTAGATAGCTGTAAGAAATTAATTAATAAATTTAAGAAATATTTTTAGTAATTATTCTATCTTATCTATAACTATCTATTATTTATACTTTATATTTATCTTAATCTAAACTATTTCCTATACTGCGCTGATAAGGATGCTAGTTTTATTATACCCCTATTATTATTATAAGCTTACTACTGTTATTTATCTAAACCCCGCCGGTTATTAGTGATACTATTCTTCCGGATGATCTGCGTTAATAATCTTTATAGTTAACTATACAGTTCCTATCTTTTATAGCTTCTTACTAGTTCTTCGCCTAGTTTCTGCATTATCTAACTAATTTCATGATATACCAAACATTAGCTTGCTACACTCACATATTATTATATTTTTTTTAAATAGGTTTTATATACTATTTATTAATATATATATTCTATAAATTAAAGTTCTCTTAAAATTTTTATAATTATAATTTAATTCTAGCATGCTCTAGTATTCTAGAATTAATTATTTAATTATTAATAAATAAGTTATATATATATTATAATTTTCTGATTCTTATAAATATTATACTATTTTTTTATAGATTTTATTATATATTTTAGAGTATAGAATAGTCTTTTATATTTTATTATTAAATAATTTAGCTAGATATTATTTAAATTTATATACTAATTAATATATTTATTATCTTATATTATAATATAATACTATTACTTTTTACTATAATATTATTAAATTATTAATTATATATAATAAGGTACTATTAAAATTATTTTATATTAAATTTTCTAATAAAATTATATATATCTTTTTTTAATTATATAATCTAAATATTATTAAGAATAATAATATATAATTTATTTTTTTCTTATTTATTTAATAATATTCTAAAAATATTTAAAAATAATTTTTTATATAAAGATATTAATCTAAATATTTATATAAATTATAGTCTGTAAATTTCTTTATATATAAATATTTTTTTAAAAAATTTATTTTTTAGTTTTTAAGATTATTTAATCTTAAAAATTAATTATTTTATAGTATATTTAAAATTAATTATATTATATTTTAGAATAGTATCTTTATATTTATATATATAATTTTATTTTTAAAATCTTTTATTTCTTTTATAATAATACTAATTTAGTATGTTATATAATTTTTTTTTTATTTAAGAAATATTTTAATATTTTTACTAAGTTATAGATTATTTTTATTATTTTATATTAGATTTTAAAATTAAAATAAGTTTTTTTTTATTATTTTTAGATTTAAATAATAAATTATAGTACTACTTATTTTTTTAATATCTATAATTTTTTAATTTTTATTTATTATCTTAAAGATTTATATTATTATATTATTTTATATAGTAGAGATTATTTAATTTTATATATTATAATATTAAATTTTATTATAACTACACGTACCAGGTCTTTAAAAGAAAAGTAATTAAAATTATAAAATTATAATATTAATATAATAATTCTTTAGAAATTATAGAGATATAATATATAATTAATAAAAAATAAATTTATATTTAATAGAACTAATTACTAGTTTTTCTAGCTAAGAATTAGTAATATAATATATAATTATATATTATATAATAGCTGCTTAACAGCTATAGTATGCTTAAGACACTATTATACAGTATCTGCAGGTAGCAGTGTATAACATTCTTATACTAAAGTATATTTAAAAAAAGAAAAAAAAATATAATATATATCTATTTTTTTATATTAATATAATTCTCCTATTATTAATAAAAACTTACTAGATAGAGATAATAAAGAATCTTATAAATCTAAATAAAAGTTATTTACTTCTAGTAAATAAACTAGCAGTAATCTAGTATTACTTAAAAAATAAATTTATCTAATTATATTAGATATATACTGCGTGCTCTAGAATAAGAATTTTAAACTATAATATAATATTCTTAAAGAGATATCTATAATAATTATAAAGAAAAAAAAGAAAGTTAGTATTTTCTATAATTTTAATATAATTTATAATACTAATATTATATATAAAAACTTTAATAGATATTATATAATAAATAACTAATAATTTAATATAATATAAAAAATTAAAAATTATAAAGAATTATAAATTCTATAAAAAAAAATTTACTAACTAAAGATTAATTAATATCTAACTAAAATAAGCTTTTAAAGTATTACTTATTATTTTAATACTAATCTTCTTTAATATTATATATAATAATTATTATATTAATATTAAATAATAATTTTATATTTAATTATTTTAAAATTAGTATATAGACTAAGGACAGCCTAATTATTTTTTTAAAAAAATTATTATAATTATTAAGACTATATTATATAATATCTTTTATATAATCTTTATAAACTACTACTAAAGTATTTCTAAAATATTTTAGATTAGTAATTACTAATTTACTAACTACTAATCTCTACTTAACTCTAATATAAATAATTACTAAGAAGTTAATATATTATATATCTTAAGATTTTATATATTTTTGTCACGACCGCCAAGGCCGCGCCACGTGACGCCTCCCATGTGACCCCTGCGGACCGCCGCCGAGGCACCTCCGGAGTATCTTAGGCTGGTAACTGCTGACTTAGTAACTACCAACCTCTACTTAGCTCTAATATAGGTAATTACTAAGAAGTTAATATATTATATATCTTAAGATCTTATATATTCTTATTTAAGAAAGATCTACTAGATAAAACTATATAATAGTTTAATAGTACTAATTAAAGATTAGCTAAATTAGATATTAAGAATTACTATTAAGAATCCCTGCTAGAGATTTCTTTTATAAGATTTTATATAGAGCCCCTAGCTATTTTAGTTTTATAAATTTTTAAGTAATTTATTTTATTTCTAATAGAGTCTTCTAATTAATTAAACTAGTATTTCTATACTATATTAATATTATTTTATAATTACTAGATTCTTAGTACTAATATAGTATTTTATAATTTTTATTTAAGAAGAATTTACTAGATAAAACTATATAATAGCTTAATAGTACTAACTAAAGATTAATTAAGCTAAATATTAGAAATTATTATTAAAGACCCCTACTAGAAATCTTTTTTATAAAATTTTATATAAAATCTCTAATTACTCTAGTTTTATAAATCCTTAAATAATTTATTTCCCATGTGACCCCTGCGGACTGCCGCCGAGGCACCTCCGGAGTACCTTAGGCTGGTAACTACTGACTTACTAATTACTAACCTCTGCTCAGCTCTAATACAGGTAATTACTAAGAAATTAATATATTATATATCTTAAGATCTTATATATTTCTATTTAGAAAGGATCTACTAGGTAAAACTATATAATAGCTTAATAATACTAACTAGAGATTAACTAAGCTAGATATTAAGAATTATTATTAGAAATCTTTATTAGAAATTTTTTTTATAGAATTTTATATAGAATCCCTAGCTACTCTAATTTTATAAATCCTTAAATAATTTATTCTATTTTTAATAAAGTCTTCTAATTAATTAAATTAATATTTCTATACTATATTAATATTATTTTATAATTATTAGATTCTTAGTACTAATATAGTATCTTATAATTTTTATTTAAGAAGAATCTACTAAATAAAACTATATAATAGCTTAATAGTACTAACTAGAGATTAATTAAACTAAATATTAGAAATTATTATTAAAGACCCCTACTAGAAATCTTTTTTATAAAATTTTATATAAAATCTCTAATTACTCTAGTTTTATAAATCCTTAAATAATTTATTCTATTTCTAATAAAGTTTTTTAATTATTTAAACCAGTATTCTTATATTATATTAATATTACTTTATAGTTGTTAGATCCTTGGCGCTGACGCGGTGCCTTATAATTTTTATTTAAGAAGAATCTACTAGATAAAACTATATAATAGCTTAACAGCGCTAACTAGAGATTAACTAAGCTAGATATTAGAAATTATTATTAGAGACCCCTACTGGGAATCTTTTTTATAGAATTCTATATAGAACCTCTAGCTACTCTAATTCTATAGATCCTTAAATAATTTATTCTTTTTCTAATAGAGTTTTCTAATTAATTAAACTAGTATTTCTATATTATATTAATATTACTTTATAGTTACTAAATCCTTAGCGCCGACGCGGTGCCTTACACCTAGTAATATAATATATAGTTATATATTATATAATAGCTGCTTAGCAGCTGTAGTATATGTAGGGCACTGTTATACGGCATCCGCAGGTAGCAGCGCCTAATACCTAACGCATGTTTCTACAAATGGCAGCAAGAATTAAGCAACCTGTTGATTGTAGGATATGCCGCAGTCTAATCATCAGGATACTCATCCATCATATTACTCACAAATTTTCGTGATGCACAATCCCAGCGTTTGAAATACCTCCCCGCCACCGTAACCAGTGCTGGCGGTAGCTCTGACATGACCGGTGTTATGACTTCAACATTTTCCTCAGCAACATATCGGACGCTCTTGTCCTCCACACTGGGAGCAAGTTAGCATTTATCATGCCCACATAAATACGCAAACCTCACATCACATGGTAGAAGCTTTGGTGTCTTCCGCTTTGGAGATGGTCCACCCCCATCCTTCTCATCCACTGCTCGCCAGCCCCGCACTCAGCATCCCAACCCGTAATTATAGCCGAATAATTATAACGACGATGTCTGAATACTTGACCAATGCGATAGCTCACCCTCTTGTGCCCAGAAGGCCGCCGTTTCGGCTGTTTCTGCATGGCATCGACGGCTCTGATGACATGTACGCTCTCCATAATATGTTCAAATTCCAGCGTCCCACCGAAAATAGACGCAACATATTGCTCAACGAGATACACATCGTACGGAAAGTCCGTCGCGACTAGCTCCATTAACCAAAGAAGGTGATGTCGCAACTCAGCCGGCCGGAGAGGGTTTGATAATAACAAGGACGACCAAAGTGCAGCATATCGCGCGCAACCAACATCGACTGGCACCAATCGCCCACCGGGAAACTGACCGATACGTTGTACTGAATTTAAAATATTCTTGCTGCACCGTAGCACAATCTCAGATGTCCTTGATTCACCCAAAAAGGCCGATTGCTCCATTGGTGATGTCCCCAGAAAATTCAATTGAGCCTTCATGTCCGCCGTTGGGGTCTCTTTGCTGGAACGAAAGGGATCCATGTAAATCGGTTCAAATTGAGTATTAGTATCCAAAGTGTTACCGTCAATGTCAAAACCCAAAGGAGGCATAACAATAACATGGACGTGGAAAGGAAACCCGCATGGACGGGCATTAAGTCCAAACCTCTGTGCAATATGACAGTATATGACCGCTGACACCAACGGTAGTGAATTATGCCCGGCATCATCCAGTGCAAGGCCTAGAAAGTTGTGTTCTAGGCAGTGATACTCCCGGCCGGGTTCGATACCGATCATGCTATGAGCTCTCAAATATGCAGCGATAGCACTCGCCTTTTCGCGAGGGCTCATATTGAGTGTATCTGGATACTCGAGGAGAAAACGGGAAAATATCCCGTCCAGCCTATCGTTAATCTGCAGAGATTTTGAGTACCAATGCCACTGGTGTCGTTTCAGTTTGCCTACCTCATCAAAATTTCCAAATCTGCTTTCGGGTATGAAAAGGTCAAACGCGCCTACCGCATTAGCAAGCGATATCGCACTCCCATTTCTAAGTGCATCCCATTCTGGAATGGCGATGCTTCGGTGTAAACTAGTCAGGACCGCTTCGGCATAGTATCTTTCACAGGTGTTAGAGTAGTGTTTCAAGCAGCCGAAGATCACAAACCTGCGAGCTAGGTGGTCCTCTGTACACGAGTCGACGAAAATATTGCGCAGAAGAGTGTCCTTTGCATCATAACCAAACCGGATAATTGATCGAAATTTTTCTATCCTTCCAGTTTGACTGGTAAGGATGCTGTCCAGGAGTTGACTGGTGGTGCGATCAACAAGATGTCGGGTTATGTAGAGCGCTTTCCAATCCACACTCGAGACTGGGCTCGCAAGCTTTGCTGGCATGTCATGCCTTTGGGCCCAAAATTTAAAGTGAGTCTGGCAGTATTGCCTCCATAATAGTGGTTCGTTTGCAACCCCCCAAAACCGTCGCGCAGCGCATCCTACAACGATTGTGTCCGAGGCACTGCAAAACAACAAGATATTGTAGAGTATTTCTTCTGGAAATTCGCTGAGAGACAGGACCATCCCGTTGTGTGAGATTCGGTATGATCTTTGCTTTGCATTGTACTATTTGGGAGTTTCCTAGAGGCTGCCGGTGGGCTACGAACACGATGACGAGATTCAGCCCCTCTCTGGACCCAATTATTCTACACTACTCCGCATCTTCCGTCTAACCTGGGGGTCTATTCAATTTTTGTTGATCCAGGCTGAACAGCATTTTAATCTACATGGGCCAAGGTCAGTCAACAGCCCAAGCGGGCCCTGGGGATTCAAACGAGAAGGGTGCTACAAAGAAAGACTATTATGAGCTTCTTGAGGTGGATCAAAATGCGTCGCCGGAAGAGTTCGTTCCCAACAATCAAACTCGGCTAGGTAGCTGGACTGACTAGATCTTGCTGTCATTTATTTACAGGGTCAAGAAGGCCTATAGAAAAAAGGCACTAGAGCTACATCCTGACCGAAACTTTGGGAATGTACACGCCGCAACGAACCTGTTTGCAGAGATTCAATCTGCCTACGAAGTGCTTTCGGATCCCCAAGAACGATCATGGTATGATTCTCACCGTGACGCCTTTTTAGGGCGCGATGGTGAGGGTGATGTGACTGAAAATTCTCACAAAACGCGCATGATGTCAGCTGCCGATATTCTCAGATTATTCTCAAAGTTCAGTCCCCAGATGGAGTTTACCGACGCACCGAATGGGTTTTATGGTGGCCTGCGTGAAACATTTGCACAACTTGCGCTGGAAGAAGAATCAGCATGTCGCTGGGAAGACCTAGATATTATTAAATACCCATCTTTTGGATCTCGCGATGACGTTTTTGCACTTGTGCGTGATTTCTACGCTGTATGGGGCAGCTTTTCGACCAAAAAATCTTTTTCGTGGAAAGATGCCTACCGGTGCTCGGAGGCTCCAGATCGCCGCGTTCGTCGATTGATGGAGAAAGAAAATAGGCGTCTGCGAGAAGGAGCAATTCGCGAATTCAATGAAGCTGTTAGATCGCTTGTGGCGTTTGCAAAAAAGAGAGACCCGCGCTATAAATCTTATAGGGATAGCTCGTTGCAACACCGTGAAGCGCTTCGCCAGTCTGCCGCTTCCCAGGCGACCAAGTCACGAGCAGCAAATCAAGCAAGGTTGCGGAGCCATGTCCTGCAAGATTGGGCGAAGTCCGAGGAGCTCGAGGAAGATGTGGCAGAAAGCTCCGACGAAGATGAGACAGAGCAGTTCGAATGCATTGTGTGCCGCAAGAGTTTCAAGAGTCAAAATCAGTTTCAGGCCCACGAGCGTAGTAAGAAACACATCAAAGCTGTGAAGCAGCTTCGTTGGGAGATGAAGATTCAGAATGACGAGCTTAACTTAGGAGATGCGGCCAATGATAATAGGGACACGAAAACGGCTGGAGATGGTTCTCATGAGGAAGAAGATCCTGTCAATATTTCAACAAGCCCATCGGGACGGAGCTTGGACCGTTCGAATGGCAAAAAGGAACACAGCCACCCCGAAAGGTTCAAATCTGACAAGCTGGTGGCCGAATCTTGCTGCAAACAACAGGGGTCGTCGGATTGCAACCCAGGTCATAACCTCCAGAAATCGGCTAGTCACGATTATGATGCCGATTACGCCCCAAGGGAGATTCTGGAGCGCAGGCTTGACCGAGAGAACTCTCCTACTGAAATGCTAATGGATAGCGTTGATAATTTGTCTCAAGACCTCTCAGCCGCCAGTTTGAATGAAACTTCATCCTCAGCGACCGTCAAAGTTGGCAAGGCAAAGCAAAAACGTGCTAAGAAGGCCGCTATTGCGGATGAAAGGCTTCAGTTAACAGAGTGCACTGTTTGCAATGCTTCCTTCTCTTCGAGGAATAAGCTTTTTTCTCATCTAAAGTTGCATCGATAGCGGTAATACGCGAGTTGCCGGGCGAGGCTATTGCGCATTTATTGCTTGCTAACTAACGGCTCGCGGTAAATAATTTCGATGCTTATCAGTAGAGAGAACTGCTCTACAACTTTGATAATACGCAAAACACACGTTATCATTTTGCTATCGCATCATACACTCCGACAAACACCATGGGTAATGGCTTGCCGTCAATAGTTAAGTCTTAACCCAATCCAGTTTTCGAGTTCTTCACTACTTGCGCAACCGGCAAAAGGATGCCCTTATTATTGATGGCACCAAGAGCGGTTCCTGTACTCCAACCCATCTTTTCCAGCATCGCTCTTCCTTTGTTTCCCGCACCTATTTCGGGTGCTGAAGCACCGACGACGTCACCATCCACGTAAGAGACATTTCCATGGCCACGCTTAGCTTTATCCGGCCGACTGCGAGATTTGTCCCATGCCATTAAAGCGCGAGAACTGAACTTTTCCTTTGAGAACACCCGTTCCATTTGCGATACTGTCCTATGCGTATATTTTGGTGTCCGTGACGTCTTTGACAGAACAGGAAAGCGGGAGGAGCCTTTGCCGCGTGACTGTGAGGTTAAGCGCAAGGAATGTGCCATGTCATGAATAAGCATTCTGCGATGCTTGGTCATCGGAGGGAGTGATAAGCTGTATTTTTTCGGGTCTCGTTAACGAATCAAGGACATACGAATACAACTGCTAGTAAATGGAGATCTTACCTATTCTTTGGTGAAAGAAGGAACAACCGTATCTCGGATTTCAAATCCTCGATGTCTATACCATTCACATACTTGGCTTTTAAGTCCGGATCATTCTTGCGTCGGCCTAGGAGTCCTTGAACTCGAAGATCTTCCCGTTCCCTCTTCTTCGCTTTTTTCTTTAAGCGATCGTTGTTCCAGGCATTTACCAGCTCATTTTCCAGCTCCGTATCAACGGCTTCAAAATTGCAATGTGCGTGTTTTTTATATTTCTTCTTGCTTAGGCTTGGCCTGCTGAAATCCATGACATCTAGCCCATAATAGGGATCGAGTTCCAGTGCATCGGTAAAGGCAGTTGCCGAGGCAAATATGCTCTTTTTAGATTTTTTTCGAGTCGAACGAGATAAGCCAGAGGGCGTGGCATGTGCATCCCCTAGTACCTCCGCTGGTGAGGAGCCGTGATGATCAGATCCGTCATCTTCGCTTACCGAGGAGCGAGTCACATTCTGCGAAATGGGCTGTATAGTTCCATGTTCAAAATGTCGTCCCTCGGCTGAAGAGGAGCCGTCAATCTCTGATTCGTTTTCAAGTATGTGTGCGATGTAGTCAGCTAAGACATCATCCTCGTCTGATATTTTATTGCGATTGGAGTGGCCGTTAATTCCTATCCAATCGGGAGTGTCTTCGCCGAAAGCAACTGATGATGCATCGTCTGGTGACAAATCCGTAGATGTAATAGGCGCCTGCGTATAAGCTGGTGGCTCACCATCGATTTCTGCAAGCACGCCGCCATTAATTGGGGCGCTTCGTGAGTCGACGTGGCAATTTGACGGTGGTTTGCTTCGCGTCCGCCTACCCCGGAAGATGACTTCATCCTCGCTCGAATCTGTAGGGGA
Organism: Aspergillus puulaauensis; assembly: GCF_016861865.1. NCBI lineage: Eukaryota > Fungi > Ascomycota > Eurotiomycetes > Eurotiales > Aspergillaceae > Aspergillus > Aspergillus puulaauensis. The sequence continues at coordinate 3,870,961 of NC_054859.1, forward strand.
GAGAGGACGTAGCCGAACAGGAAGTCCTGGGCTTCCTGTCATTGCCACATTTTCGTTGGCTGGGCTGGAGTCTGACTGATATCCGCAGAAGTCATTTGGAATTAATTCAGATGTTTCCCCCCCCATGTGAGATTCCCCGTTTCTGGAAGGCTCCTCGGCTATGGAGGCAGGCTTATGTTCCTGAGACTGTTCAAGGTTGCCTGCACTCACAAACTGGACTGTCTGGTGGCGGAGCTGGGAATTCGAATGCCATAGATTGCGGCATCCAGTGTTTCGTGCTTCTTGCTGCATAGAAAGGTAGCCTGGGTTTTCACCTTTTGGTAATTAGTAGAGCTTTCACGGGAAAGGGTATTTGGTTATGATGAATGCCGACCTGTCTGTGGATTTCTGCTAGCCTTTCGTGCGTTGGTCTTGTTAAAGCGAGCCATTGCAGCAGATAAACAAAATGTTCACTTAATATACCAGAATTGGAGTTAAAAAAAGCCTCATAATTTGTATGGTAGTTGGCACACAACAATCATGAATATGGCGGCTGAGGTATAGTAACCTAAGGGGCCCCTTGTAGTGTTTTACTGGATCTGGGACGAGACCGGTGGCAGGCGGGACTTCGGGCCTCGGAGACTCCTCGGAAGCTCTCGCGGTATTAATATTACGGCTGTACTAATCATGGCCACCTAAGTTAGTTAACAACTAATAGTTAGTTAATATTAACTCTAAGATAGCTTTATCAATGTTACCATGACGTAACATATATAACAAGGGTAAAAAGAAGATGTGACAGAAACCCTAACAAACCTAGCTGGTTTTTTTTCTTTTAAATGAATGGAAGAAAACAACGCGGCTTCCTAAATACTGAACTGTCAGATAAGGTCTGCCGATCCTTAGTTATTCTTGATACAAGTGGAAAAGAGTCTTCAATAAGTACGTTAATCAAAGAGAATGGAGATGCAATATAGTCTTATATAATTTTATAAAGATAGACTAGTTATGCTTCTGAAAATAACAGATAAAAAGCAGTACTCTAGATACAGTAGTAACAGTTCTTTATATACCCTTTATCTATTATATTTGCCTTATACTCGGCTCATACCCTTGCTATAATCCGATCATACTCCTAATATATTCTCTTCATACTCTTAGTATGATAGTAGAACCTTTTTTATCTTAGCATCATATTTATAATATAAGCAGGTCGGTCTATTATTCTTCCGCTGTCGTCACAGCGCTCGCTGCGGCGCAGTAGGTTCATTGGCTGATAATGTCCGCGTTCTCTGACATGAACCTGTCCTCCCTAAATACCATTTCACCAGGCCTAGAGCAACAAATAATCTGTTATTGAGGTGATTCTTGCTTGTTTTCTTTCTTTCTTTCCTTTTTCCTTTTTTTTTCTTTTTCAAATTAGTAGTTAGCTGACTGCCTTACAACTCCAAACATGCATTGTTCTGCAGGCTACAGGGTGAGATACCTCTAAACTTATTTTTAAATAAACAGCTTCTGAAATATCATCAAACATACATTTATACCCCGCTGAAATAAAGATAATAAATAAATAAAACCAGTGTAGTACTTGTAAGCCATATAATCCAAAGAAAACTTAACCAGAGTACACACGTAAGCAGTATATATTATCAAGTGCAAAAGGAAACAAATAGTTATCTTAAGCTATGTCTAACACTGCCATGGGAGTATATGAAGTTTGACTATACCTGTAACATAATCGCGTCACAGTTTATTCCCTCTTCAACATGGAAACCGAATACAAGACGGTAGAGGTCAGATAGCCAGATATACCGCCCACTCTGGGCCATAAGTCTAACCGCCTTAGATATATCCATCGCGCTTGCCCTGGTCACAGATTCGATATCTTGAAACGTGGGCTCAAACGCTACTAGACCCTTGTAATGTTTCAGAAGAGCCACTTGCCAGGGAGCAGACCCGAATGCGTCTGACGACAGTGACTTAACAAATGATGAAAGACCTTGGGATCCATTGCGCTGAAATCCGTTGTTCAAGGCTGCCTTGGTGATAAGAACTCTGAGACCGTTTATATTCGAGTCGTTAGAGAGTGTTATAACTGTGTTTGTTGAGGATGTTCTCTCAGAAGAATGACTCCTCCCTGAGATACTTGATGCATTCGATGACCGGTTAGCGTGTGGGGCCATGTTTTGAGCGGGCCCTTCGTTGGGAGAAATGGTGCCGATATCTTCGAATATCGTTGTTGGCGTTTCAGGGTTTCTCAGGACGTCCTCAGCACGAGCAACGTCAGATTGTTTGATCTGTTTCTCGGCCAATGTAAAGGTTGCCTGGCTTGGTCGAGGTGTTCCACGATCAGAGTTCCGCAAGTTCCCCTGCGTCCATCCTTCTCGGAAAATATCACAAAGTTCCCAGCATGCCTGGACTGCCGAACCTAGCAATTCTTCATCTACCACGCGGCCTTCTTTTTTGTTTTGGCGTATACTGAACAGCATCTCGGCCAATGACCAGCAGGCGCTTAGGAGAGAGTCTGTCCCCGGTACGCGGTCTCTTTGTTTCATTAGGCGATGGCATAGTGTGATGTAAAAGTCGAGGGTTCGTTCCCTAAATGCATCTGGAAGGCTACGGTCGTGTGTATTATATAAATGATTGCTCAGCTCAAAGCTGACGCGGAGAACCGAGTCCGAAACCTCACTGTCACGAGCCCTAGTTTCAAATAAAGTTTGGCAGAAGTTGCGGCAAAGATCAAGCGTTGGATTAACTTGGGACGCATTATCATCCACTTGGCCTGCGTATAGCTGCTGACACAGCCGCCAGCATGACTTCCAAGTATCGTCTTGGGTATCGACAGCGAAACCACCTCGCTCCCGGTGGATTGAGCTTAGGGTGGAAAGCGTGTTGCAAAGCGACCAGCACTCAAGGAGGGCTGCCTGCAATGCCGTTATCTCAGAGCTCCCCATAGGAAAATACTCATCCTTTAAAACAGGGCGATCTGCTGCTTGATCGTCACTCCCAATGGTTCTCTTGTAGCTATCGATGCCTTCTGGTATGTCTAATCCACCATTAATAAGTGCAACGCCATGCCGACGGAAGTCTGCTACTCGCCTTCGAGGCTACTTAAGTGTATTCTTTTGTCAATACCCTCAAAGTCCTGCCTTGTCTGTGCGCGTGGTGTCCCTCTTTCAGACCAATCCCTTGTGGGTTCAATACTGGTGGTCAGCAGAGGAGGCGATATGAGACTGTTGGAAAACCTCTAAAAGCGATAAGTAGGGCTACTTTTTATTTAGAGTGGGACCCTATATTGTACCTTTGTACTTTGTTCCCCTATATTTTGAGACGTAACTTTAATACTTATAGGAGATGCCGAAGACGTAATTATCTCTTCTTGGGACATGGGCATTTTGCCCGAGGATTGCCAGGCATTTAGTTCAAACCCGCTAGAGCCGGCCAGGTCATGTATCACAGACTTCGGCTCGTCATACTCGGGCCCAGTTCTAGAGTGACCTAGGTTTGAAGCCGCAGTTTGTATCTATGTAAAGGGGAAACAAAAGGAATACAGTTAGAACAAAAAAAATACATCGCAGGAATAAGAAGGCATAGACTTTTGGCAGCCCGTGCGGGACCTTCTGGTTTCTAAAGACGTACCGCCATTTTTTCTTGAGAAATATGCCTTGACGCTGATGCTTTGGTTGCAGATATGGGTATATTTTCGGCTTCGGCTTTGGCTTCGGTGTCGCTAACGCTTGGGCCATAAGAATCCACATTTGCCGTTGATATTATGAATGAGGGATGCGAGCCATCGGAAGGCCCGGTGGCTTGCGCAGGGAGGTGTTGCTCAACCGACCTAGGATAATCAGTACTTAGCTACAATCATGCTGGGATGAACAAAAATTGAATGGGCTGTGCCAGAATCTCCTTACATTATGAAAGTGCCTGAAATTAAAAATTAAAAATTAGGCAAGGATGCACCCAGGATTAGAGATAAATGCAATGGACAGCGACTATTATCATAAATCGGAGCCGTGCTGACGATAGAGTAGTAGGGCATCGATCTCTTCATGATTTCGCCACCTGCGAGATCAAGCTGAAGCAGTTGAGACGATCATACCTTATATAAAGTACTAGTAGTAGTGGACGGCAATGTAATAATCAACCAAAAGTTAACAAGGCGAGAGTTGGCATTTTGACGACATCATGAACTGTTTGCATATTGGGGCCGTCTTTGCCCGCTTTTTTCTGTAGCGCGCGGCTGATCTGGACTAGGACCACTGGTCCAGACTTCTAGGGGTGAGACTAAGTAGTTCTAGTGTCTTGTCCCAAAGCCCAACCCAACATGATTTGCTACCTCTCACGCCTCAAATTTACGGCTTATTTAGCCTTGGAGAGAATTAGAATAGTTTATAATCATATTGTTATAAGCAAGAAAAAACGAATCGCGCCTATGCATGCTTACTGCAGTGGATGGATGCCGCTGCTGAGTGTCTCATCATCCAACCGTAGACACAAGTTTATTTGAGAGAGGGTATTTATTGAGTATGCCTCCGGATTGGTGTTGACTAGGCTGAGAGGGCTTTGACCAGGTCACGAAAGACGATGCGAGAAGGAGGTAGAACAAACGGAGGCGTATCACCAAAGACACCGGCCAGCCCAATTCTTTCCGACGGTCCTGTTTTTAAATCGGCGGTAATTGTTGATGCGGAAGATCTGTTCATCATGCTGGTAGGATGCCGCCTAAACATATTTTCTAGCCCAAGGCCCGAATATTGGACTAAGTTATTGTCTGCGTGAACGAGCGGAGAGGCTCTGCCTGCACAGCCAATTCGCTGTACGTCTGCTCCAGCATCCACAACGATGTATTCAGTTGAATGCGAATTCGAGACTAAAGCCACCGGTTCTTTGGCCAGCTGAAAACGAGAAAGCAATGTCGCAGAGTTTACATCGTATACCTGCACGGTAAATCGAGAATTGTGAAGCCTTTTCGAAGTTGCCTTTTTTCGCAAATTCTTTGAAGTCGTGGCGAATGTCTGTGTTCTAGAGTTCACAGCCAAAATGCGTGGGCCGCCGTCATGGTCTGACTGTACTTCTGGGGGTTCTATTGCTTTCACATCATCGTTGACTGTGTCCCACATAAACACCGACCGGTCTGTGGCAATGAGAAAATAGCAGCCCAGAAACGCAGCCGCAGAAATATCTCCTGAGCACACCCCAACCTTGCTGTATCTGATACAGCAGCTTCGCACGTCAATAAGGATGGTAAGGCCGAGGTCTGTGGCACCCGACTGTAAAGATGCTGCCAGTACTGACCCATCTTCAGAAAAGCACACCGAAGCAGAGCTAAGGTGGGTAGAATTTACGTCGTAGGTTTTCAGATACCCCCTCAAGTCGAGCGTATTTCGGCACTTCCAAGTTTCCGGTGGCTGTTCACTATCTCTCTTCATACCATGACGTTGCCTGATAACTGGGCGCCAAAAACGCAGTAATCCATCAGACCCAATTGTCGCAAACTCATGACCATTTGGGCGTGACGCAATACCCAAAACGTTTGCAGAGCCATTTGTGGAGAAATGCGGATCATCAATGCGGGTAACTAGCTGCCAGAGAGAGGATGTTTCGTTCCAACGCCAGAACTTCAAGTATATTTCCCCCCGCTCAAAGTGAATGCCATGGTCCATGTTAAGAGCCTCAACATCTTCCGGATAGGGGCTCCAGCTGTCAATGGTAGCCATCCATTTTCCGTCTTGGGAGACACTGAGATATTCAATATTAGGTGCAAGGACCCGAGCCCCATCGGGACCATTATTTAATGTTGTTGCGTTCGTACGTGCGAGAGCTTGGCGGGATATATGACTCCCTGAGCGGATATCATAGGTCTGTAGAACGGGAGCACCTGTTGACGCGGTGCCTTCATGTGTGAGTTGATGACAGGCTGGGACAGTTATGAGAAGTTGATCCAGATGCCTTGGATGCAGCATTGCTGCAAACGTCCTGGATGTATGAGGAGGTTTTGCTACTATTTGTCCAGGGTGTTTTGAAGACCTAGCGCACAACTGTAGGCTAGTTATAGTAGCCAAGGGTTGCAACTCTCTAGCTGATAATACCACAACACGGTTATCAGCCAACTTTATGACATATGAGTTTCCACTCCCAGAGACAACTATATTGCCGATCGGGGACGATAGATGTGGCAAAAATTGCTTTCGACCCGTATCTAATTGCCATAACACCATGACCGACTCATGGCCACCTGAGAGGACATAATTGCCTATTCTTCATCAGCAGGATTTACATTTGAATTCACAGAGGAAACAGACCATCAGTTGACCAACGAACGGCCATGACAGGATTTCGATGCCAATGGAGGCGCCTGGGAACTGCTGGCTTCTTGTCCTCCCCAACCTTGACACCGAGGAAGCCCAAGGCATCGTGGTATATTAGTATAGAGCCGTCCGCCCCTCCGACAGCGATAGCAAAATCTGGCACCTTTTGGTTTTCTGAACCTCGTGGCTTCCCCTGTTTGATATCGACACAAGTAATGGTGGCGGCCAACTTGACCTCCTTCCACGCGTACTTCGCTAACTCTGAGTCTGGAGTAAAGCACGAAGTCCCGAAAAACATGCGCGAACCACCATATGCGATAATTGCCTGGCCACTTCCTATTATTTTGAAGTTGTCGATGTTGGCGTCAGTTTCGAGCAACACTGTGCTCTTGGGGGTTTCAGTATTCAACGGAGTAATCGTTAATTCCCTTCTCCCGTTCTTGCGCTCTCGCAGAGAAAACAATCGATTATACGTATCTGTATTATACACGGAAGTATTGCAAATCAAGTCGGCTGAAATTGTTCTGTGTGACGACGTTTTCCAATGCGCAAGCTGTTTGTTCGAGAGCCAATCCCACTCACTCACCGACCCAGACGCGACAAAAATATGGATATGCTCGGGGCTGAACGGGGATAGTAAACACCCAATTATGCGGTCGCCGGGGCCTACCTCTAGAACGCGGAAGAGACGGGAAGTTGCAACTGAATAGATATGAATCGCTGTTTCGAGACCGAGAAAGAGGTATCTGTAGCTACAGTTAGACCGCGGCCTCAAAGAAGAGAAGAATGCGTGCTTACTGTTCATCAGCTGAAAGAATAGGATCTAGGTGAGTAAACTGTCCGGCTATACCCCGGGTCAATGCCCAACAATCGGACGGCCTTGTCGCATTCTTATCGTCGATACTAAGGGCGGCCTCAGAAGTGGTGTCATAACATGCGGGCTTCTTGGATAGGTCCAAGGAATTGGGGGACGGGTGCCCTTCAACAACATCATCGCCAGTAGAAGTCCGGCGCCTCTTTGTACCCTCTCTTCTGGTTTGCATGTTTTCAAGTGCTACTTCACTTGGCCGGGATCGTTTCGCAAGCCGCGCTGGGCTTGCATAGTTTGTTGTAGACATCGATGAGTGTAAAGAAGGCGATATTATTATCCTAGTCTTAGAATATTGCTCGACACGACTACCGGTTAGGTAGAAAGAACCACCAACGTTGAGTATATACAGAGTTCTTGAAATTGAAAAAAAAAATCATCTCTTTCTGAGGCTAATTTTTAGAGCCCAATTATTACTGGCCAGCAAATGAGGACAGATACATATCTGGTTAGTGGCATCCTCCTACAGTGGGTCCTGGCATAAAAAAGTACAAAGGCCACACCGCCTTCGGGTCCTGCAGCCCTGCGATTGAGATGCGAAAATTGTCGCCTTGTGGTTAACAATTACTATAAGAACTATCACCTAGCTTCTGTTGTACATCAGTTAAAAAGGAAATAGATTTTTCTACCACTTTCCACACCACAGCTATAATCAGTATATCGTGATGATTATACCAGTTCGTTGTTTTTCTTGCGGCAAGGTATGTCAGCATAAGGCTATTTGTTACCTGTTGATACTAATGTGTAGTTGTGATAGGTTGTCGGAGATCTATGGGAGCGCTACCTACAACTACTTGATGACGGGATTCCCGATGGGTTAGTACTGTATTCTTGCGATTATATAAGCTTCGTGCATTCTCGCTGACCCCAAGCTTTCAAGCGATGCCATGGACCAGCTCGGATGCAAACGCTATTGCTGCCGCCGAATGATTATGACACACGTTGATTTGATTGAAAAGCTTCTCCGGTGAGTTCTGGATCTCCGCTTGTCTAGTTGAATGAGACGACGAACTCATTGGGACTATCCAGATACAATCCCACTGAGAGGGACCGAGCCAAAGCCCAAGTATAACCGCTCGGGCACTCGTTATAACTACGAGTTATACCCCACCCAATCAAACACAATGCAAATGTATTTTTTTGGAGTCTGTGCGGAGATTTATGCATCCGCGACATACATAGGCCACCGTGGATTTCGGACCGATAGCACCACGAGATTGCAAGTGGTACCGTGGCCATGAAACACTTCTAGAATTGGCACGACAGTCCTTTTTTTGTGCCGCGCATGTCTACCTTTATTGCTCATGTTGTACAAGGCCCATGACCAACCAATGTTTGCTTTGCTTCCTCCCTACTCGTGCGAATGCTGCATGATCGACTGCTGGAGGCAGCAGCCAACGCGATTACACCGCGGCCATTTTGAAGTAGAAAAAGCAAGAAAATGTACTAAATACAAGTACTCTACGCAGAACTAGATAACCTAATTCTAGTTAGCGACCACTAATCATACGTTTGATCCACATACTTCCTGTAGATGAACTGAAAGGATTTGAATGCGATTATTATATTCTTTCTTTTCAAGTCTGACAATTTTCTTGTTTTGACTATTTGTAGCTTAGATTGTTCAAACCCATCTTCTAAAACATGAATGATTTGGTGTATTGTGTAGCTCCTGCGACCAGATGAACACTCAAATCCGCATCTATCCATGACTCAAACAAAAGGCAAACGATGCCTTTCTTCCTTGTGTGTGGTTTAGATACCCATATAGTTCATCATCATCATCTACCACAAATGCCATGTTATTTCCATTTGCATCTCCATCAAAAGCCTCGACTCTGACAACAGCAGAGGCAGGGAATTTGGCAGAAACCAGCTGCCTTAGTTCGGTGATTGACCTGGTTGATAATTTATCAAGCCAGGGTTTTGAGCCCGCATGCAATTCGCTCTCAGGGCTGATACTAAGATAGACTGGAATAGGCATAGTAATAGATGAATCTAACATAGGGTCCACATAACCGAAAGTATTGCTGGAATCAGGGTGCGCAGAGGCGGTGAATGACGTATCATTAGCAGCTTGTAGAAGTGATGGATCGATTTGTATATCAGTTAAGTCACCAGATGATATCGGCGCGCTGGCGAGAGCCTGTGAAGCAAGTGTACTGATCCCGTTTGAGAAATCACCTTCAAACGGCTCAACAATACCAGTGTTTCCCGTGTCAGAAACATGAATGTTAGTGGGAGTGACCTTTCGCCTACGCGAAGGGTCTCGTTTTGTTTGATCATCCCGAAGACGCTTCATCACATCGCGACACAATACTTCCATAGCTCTCAACTTTGTGCCATTCTCAGGGTCTACAGGCCCCGGAGCAAGAATGCGTTGAAGCAGCTCTGATTCCCCAATCCACTGCTCCTTAAGCTCCTTCCAGTGCTCATCACCCGCCTCCAGTTTACTCGTAAAATGGTCATTTTTCAGGGTATTGTAGAACGCGTTGCGTATTTGACGGCTCTCTTCGGGGTTAACTCCCAGTGCATTCTTGGCCTCGGCAATGGTCATGCGCCGTTCCAAAGTCCTCATTCTCTTGGTAACATCGGTGCAAACGACATCAAGAGCAAGCGATTTGGCCTCGAGTTGGTTGGGGTCCTCCCAAAAAACACGCTGAAGGTGTTCGGACTCTTGGATTAATGTATTCTTCGCCTCTTGCCATTTCTCAGGCCCGGCAATTGTCTTCTTAATGAAGCCCGCCTTCTCGCAGATGTTCTGAAACCGATCTCTGATTTGACGGTAACCCACATTGTCAAGGTCTAGATACCTTTTGCTTTCGTCAATAGTGGTCTCAGAGGGGAAACGTGGCGGACCAGGCGGGTCGGCCGGTAATCCAGCCCATCCCCTCGTGCGTCGACGTCGCTTCCTAGCGGCCCAACGTTCTGCACTCTCTGCTTTCAATCGATCGAGCCGCTCCTTGCGCTTGGCCACAACCTCAGGTGACAAACCCGGGGACTGATTGGGTGAGATAGCGGGTTCGGTCTGGAAAGTTTCCGGCTCATTATATGAATCTGGACTTTTGTATACTTCCTGCTGTAACGCCAGTAGGCCGTCATCTTCGGGTATTTGAGCGGAACTCAGCACAGCCTGTTGTGCTTTCACCCCATTCGGAACTCGAAGTAACCAGCGATTTTTTGCTCGCACTCTCATCAATTCGCGCTCTTTTATTTGAAACCCTTCTTCATTCAGGACCCGAAGCATGTCTCGCTGGCTAGTATTTGTCTCCCAAAGTTGCTTAACGCGGGTCACGAGCTGCAGGTTTTTATGTGCTGGATTTTGTTTTGAAGGAAATCCCCATCGTTTAAATTGCGTTTGGAAAGCGCGTTTACTACAGAAATATTAATCGTAAATGCTATTACTATGACACGTCAAGGAGGCAATAGAAGACACGAACCTCGGAGAGAATTGGTACACATCCCTCATGTACTCCATAATTTCTTCCAAAGCTTTCCTATCTTTGATGTACATCTGATAGCATATTTCGCGTTTCCCGTCCCAATCGTAGACCATGGTGCGAAGCGGGCCCTCCAATTTGGAGGCGCGCTCTGGGGACTAACCCAGGGACCGTTTTTCTGGGAAGAAAGTCTTATAGTATAGTTGAATCGGAATGTCGGGGTGTATGTGGAGCTCCCGCAAGACATATGTTGTCGCTCCTGTACGCCGTAGTGGAAATAGTTGCCTGCTTGCTATATGTGTAAGTCCGGTACGCCGTAGCTAGTTAGCAGATGTGAAAAGAGGTGATATGGCCGTGCGTAGAGGTTACTTGCGCACTTTGTTTTTCACGCACGTGATTTATTTTGATTAGAATACCAGTAACAAGCAGATGACTCGATAACGATAACTAGTTATAGCTGATAGACTAAACTTGGCTTCACTATGCGTATAACCATAATAATTCAAGCTTGTTGATTCTGGATATTGTCTAAAATAATAGATGGGTTTATTTACAGCAAGATGTATATTCAATAATTTAATGAGCATAGCAGGCTACATCAACTCAGGCTGCGGACTCTTCTCCTAATTTTGAATATCCTGGTTCGCAGCCACGTCAGAAAAAGCATCCATGAACTTTTTGACTGAGATTTCCAATTTTCCGAGTCTGGGTGTGGCTGTGTCGTCGAACGCGACCGATAAGGCCCATCGCGTGGGGTGCGGTTCGGGCTATTCGCCTCCCAATCCTTCTCTCGTATGTCACCGTCTGCTATTGATGTTCGGTAACCTTGTTTCTCTTTTCGCTTTGTTTGCCTTTCCTCTGCCTTTACTCGTTGTTCCTCGAGCTTCCGGTTTTTAGCCGCCTCCTTTTCTTCAAAAGCTTGGCGTGCTGCTTGGACTGTAGCTGCCCGCGACACAGGATCCATACTCGTCCGTGTTTTGGAACGAAAAACAAAATCTAGAGACGATCGACTCGTCGGCGATGTTGTATCCAGTATGCTGCCATTATCCCGTGAATAGCCGAAAGATGCACGGCCAGTTACATTTGCCGGCGGCGTTCCAGCTCCAGGTGACGGCGCGAATGAGCTGTCGGGGAGGTGCAACGACAAGCGGGGTTTGGATACCGAAGAGGCGAGCTCATACTGATCATTGGTTTCCGAGCTTGCGCGTGCCAAAATATCACCTTCTGCAAGTCCCCTTTTCTGGGAGCCATCGTTCTCAAAATAGGAATTTTGGCAGGAAACGGGTACTAGAGGAGGAGTATACGCGCGAGGTGCGCGGCGCATTGGATGAACATACTGCGAGCCCGGCTTGCCAATACTAGAACTGCTGGTTGTGGAAGGTTGAGAAGTGCCGCTCGTAGATCGACGATGGAAATCGGATAACTTCCTCCTTGCCGGAAAGTTATTATAAAGGTCAGCCTGGACATTGTCCCTCTCGTGGCTTGTGTAGATTCCTAGACCCTCCTGTTCAAAAGAAGACCGCGAAAGGTCAATTGATGTAGACGGTGATCCATCGCGCGATACTATTTTGAGTAAAGGTTTTATTTGTACTTTCGCAATATGTTTTCTCGACGAGCCATCAGTCCTGGGAGAAGACATGACTGCAATAGACGAGAATTTCGGCGGCCGTAAAGTTCGAGTGTTTCTTGGATGATTGCTGGGGACGTATTTGGAATTGCGACGTCGCTCAAAGGCTGTCGTGAATCTTCTGATTAGCTGACCGAACAAGGTCTGGCTATTGCGCTTCTAGCCGAAGGTGCGCTTGCTCAGGGGAGTTGCAAAGTTTGATTCACAAAATACTATGAAGGTATTTCCGGATAGCACGCGTTGGAGTTGAGTATCCTTCCCGACACCTATTCAGTGATGGATGGGGAGCTGATACTTTGCGTGTCTAGAGCTTGACTGCGTCGTCCCCTCACCTCCTCTCCTTATCGCTCCAGAGTATACTAGAAACGAGACAATCTAATGATGAGCTCTCCAATGCATGGTTTCTGTTGCATTAATTCGAGATGTAGAATGCGTTCAGACACTCGGGCAATTGAACACTGAAACGAGCGGGTTCTTGTAGCAATTTACCGGGGATTGAAATGTGCAAGTTGCATTACTAAGAACGGTCTGAAAAGGACCAGAAAGAGAGAAATACCCAGATGGGCGAAGGCGATAACAATGAACAAAGACCTTGTAGCGGAATAAAAAGCTGGAAAGGTCCGCACACTTCGGGGAAGGAAGATGGCGGCGGTGGGATATTAAGAGATCCGGCTTGGGACGGCGCATATTGGGGAGAGGCCTCCTTAAACGTATCTTGACGAATGCGGAGAAAATTGGTTGGTAGGTGGTGTGACTTGCGACCAACCGGGCCTTCCGATCGACCTAAATATCCATGCACGCCCCACATACCGGTATATTGGTAGCTGCATTAGGCTTGGAGCCTTGGACATATTAACTGCGAGCCTGCGACACATACTTGATGCGAAGGCATACGGAGTATACAGCCTTCCAGAATGTTTTTAGTCTTGTAAGTTTTAAATTTTTATAATTAGTTTGCAGTATGCTATACCCCTCCATTTGTACCCGCAAGTTTGCTTGTACGTTGGTAGTGCCGCGGTGGCCACGAGCTGAACCCTACTATACTGGTGTCATCCTCCATGTTACAATAGGATGCAGTTTTGTCAAGGGGGGGGAAGGGAATATAGAAGTCCTATGATTCACAAGACATTTATACCATTGGATTCTCGAGTTATGGTTAAGTCGTGCCAACTCCGAACATGGGCTGATCATATTGACATAGCATAAACGTCAAGGCATTAGTTCTTGGAGTCTGAGAGAGGAGAATAAATATGTAGTCAATAATAATAATTTTCACAGCCGCCCCTCGCGAAAAAATATATAAATAAAATAAAATAAAATAAGAGTTATGGTAAACTGTTTATCTCGAGGTGGTTGGCTTCTTTTAACACCAGCAAGTGGATTTATTTATAGGAATCCTGCTACGAGAGTCTTCGACCTCCAGTGCACCACAATAGATACAGCACACGTACGGAGGAGCGACCACACAATCACACATAGCCGACGGTTCAGCTGTACGGTGGAGAGAGGATTGATTCGCGAATCGCGATGGGGAATGATTTCTGCCAAGTTCCAAGTCCGAATTGCTGACAACCAGTCGTAGGCAAGCCTGCGATATAACCCCACTCAAGTTGTGAAGCGCTCCAGCCCATCACTTCCCTTCTTGTATGAGCCTTGTGTATACAGGTGCGAATGAAGATGGCGGGGCAGTTGGATCTCCCCTCCTCCTGTTTCAGTCTTCCACGAACTGCCTCTCCCTTCTCAAAACTTTTCTACTTCCTTTCTCTTCCTTTACTTTCTTCCATCGGGCTTCCTGCGAGGGTGTGATATTAATTGCAATTTGGAACTAAGCTGCCTATGATTTAATTGAAACCGCAAAGGCTATAGATTCTCTTTCCTATCTACTCGGAGTGCCCCTCCTGGGAATTCTTGAAGATGGCCGTTTCTGCCCAAACCCTGTGCATTGTTCTTTTCGTTTTCTTCTCCCTTTCTGGGAAAGCCAATGCTTTCGGTGCCGGAAATATTGCGTCAATCTCCAAGATTGAGGGCCAGAATTGGCGTCATGGGGACATTGAGGATGCCCTTCTGACCCTGTTCCTAGCTCGTGCTGCTGGTGGTCGGAAGTTCAGCAAGCTTGACGTTCAACGTGTTTATTTTGGGAATTGGCTGCGAGACTATAGCCAGGCTGTTGACGTTGGGACTGTGAAATATGTTAGTGCCGAGGCCATTCGGATTCTTCTATGGGTTCTTGGGTTCATGAGTTTTGGGTATGATACTATGAGTGCTTTCTTTAACCTAAGACATCTGCTGAACCTCTTTAGGTATGGTACGAAGGAGTTCGAAGTCACTACGGAACGCCTTGGATGCTATCAGCCAACTGAACACATTGATAATCCTCTCGGATACGCTGAAGGCGAAGACGCTCGCAACTACGACCGGCGTCTCAGGGGTCCTGTTGATAAGAAGCGTGAATTGGCTATTGATCCTAGGACAGGTTAGTATGACTGCTTTCCGAGTCGGGTCTTCTCGCTAACGCCTCGGATTATGATAACAGGCCTCAAGAACTACATAGCAAATGAGCGCATGGACATTGCGACCTCTGCTGCTCTTGTGCGACAAGTCTTTCGCCGATCCGTTCAATTGGGACGAAAGTATGCAAGATCAAAGAACGATGAAGATTTGCATGAGGCTCTCCGTCTTCTTGGAACCGGCTTGCATTGCCTAGAAGACTATGCCGCCCACTCCAATTATGTGGAGTTGAGTCTCATCGAACTTGATGAATCGGAAGTTTTCCCTCATGTTGGACGGGATGGTCTGGTTGAAATTGAAGGGGTTTCAAATCCAGTCTATCCTATTGTAACAGGCACATTCGGGGGCGTGGACTTTTTCCACTCGGTGCTTGGTGAAATATCAGATAAAACGACGCAGTCTGAGATTCAATCGTTGGAAGGAGTGATTAATGAATCTCAAGGCGGTTCGCAGCCCCAAAGCTTACTCCGGGATTTGTTGAGCAAGATTCCCGACGGACTGATCGGCAACAGTGATGAGAAAGTTGGCCGGATGGATGAACTCAAAACTGAGACAAACAACACAAAGGAGAAAAACAAACACGTTTCTCCACGCAAACCTGAAGAGTGGGCTAACTATTTGGATGATGTCCAAAAGCAGATTTACCCCGTTCTGGAGTGGCATGATGACTTGCTCAAATCCATCAACAACGCGATTGAAAAGATTCCCGTTCTGCCAGACCTGATTGAACAAGTTTCAGAGCAAATATCGATCGCTGTTTTTTCCATTCTCGCTCCCTTAGTTCTGCCTATCATTCAACAGGTGAAAGCAGAGCTTCAGACAGGATCGTCTGAAGTTATTCAGAGTAGCAAAGAGCAACAGCTTATTGTCTTCAACGATGATTCTTGCAGCGACCCAACCCACTCGATGCTTTCCAAAGATCACTTCTCCAATGTTCTGAATGAACCTGCTGGCCGTATCGCTTCTCAAGTTGTCAAATGGACCGTGCCGCAGTTGATGGAGCTATGGGATGATGAAGAGGCTGATATCAAGACGACCTTGGATAGAATTGTTTCTGGTGTTTTCCACCACCCGGCGTTACGTCGCGGCGGAAAAGATGGCTCCGGAGATATTCGCCGAATCATGTTCGATACCGTGAGAGAATGGTGGGAAGGTAAGTCGAGGCGTGAACTTGATAGCCTCCGTGAGCAGCTTTCTCGAAATGGCGTTAAGCAGGGCAAGAATCATAAAGAGGGTGTTCATGACAGTGGTCACGGTTGCGGAAAGCCACTTACCGCACACAAAAGCGGCTCCCAAAACTCGGGCCGAGGCCGCAAATCCGAAACTAGCGGAATCGAAAAGGTAGCCTCAGAAGCTGCTGGCGGGGGGGCGCTTGGTGGTCTTGTTGGCGGACTTGTGAGCGGCGTCGGGTCGATGATACTTGGCAACGAGTCTAAGGGAGACTCGAAACCTACGCAAGGAAGAGAATACGGTAGGGGCCAGGAGAGACGAGAGCATACGTATGAGCAACATCACGAAAAATATCACTCCTCAACCCAACGTCCTGGGGGCCACGCCGAGGAACTTGGACAGCGGGAACGCCACCATCGCAAGCATCATAGCCAAGAGAGCCATGTCACCGATCGGGACAGTGACGATTCTGATAATGATCGCAGAAGGCACAAACATCACCACAGGCATTCCAGCAAACATCGGAGCCGAGAGCGTTCCAAAGACCGTTCCAAAGACCGTAGTAGCAGCTCTGAAAATGAGGGAACGCAGCGTCAATACCAGTATACTCAGCGTGAGAAGACATCTGATGACGGCCGAGTCAGATACGTCCAACATAATTCGGAGGAATACAGGCCCGGGCGTGTTGAATATAGAGCCGAATACTCAGAATTGAGTTATGGGCATGACAACCGTTCGTCACACCGCCACCATGAACAACAGGGATACTCCCAGGACAGCAGGCCTAAACAGTAAACCCCCCCCCCCGCGGGCACATTTCATTGCAGTGGGTGATGAGCTAACTAAATACAAGGGATCATGTAAGGGATTATGCTTCCGGGTATGGAGAGCCTCAAGGAAGGTATGGTGGTGGATATGGCTCTCGAAATGAGTACAGCTCGGGGCAAGGGCCTAGAAACGAAAACCCTTCTCAAGATGAATATGCCTCGCGCCAATATGGTAATTCCAGGAACGAATACGGATTCCGAGGTGAACACGAACCTCAAAGCGGATATGGGTCCCAAGGCGGATACGAGTCTCAAGGAAGATATGGGCCACAAGAAGGATATAAATCTCAAGGCGGCTATGGGTCTCGCGATGAGCACAGCTCTCAGACTGGGTACTCCTCACAGGAGAGATATGGACAGAACTACGGCGAGCGTCAGGGTGGTGGTGGATACAGATATTATTAAGATCCAGAATGTGGCAGCTACTCAGTGTTAGTGATGGTATTTAGCTTCCGAAAGCCGAGTAAGGCAAGCTTGTGAAGAATGCAGAACGCCCCGTTACATGATAATCCAATGCCATAGATCAGAACCAGAAGTTAGCTACCATTCCTTAATCTCTCCAGGATTCGGCGCTTCGACCCGAACAACTTTATCACAATTGAGTAGGCGGAGTGGGTCCAGGGCCAGTTTTACCTGACAGGATGGAAAGTGACATTAGCAATGGTGCTTGATAAGTATACTATGAAAAACTTACCCGCCGCATAGCATCTACTGTTGACTCCCCGACTTCATGCTCGAGGTAGTCTCGTTTGATGAGGCCTACGCCATGTTCACCAGTCACGGTACCTTCCATCTCAACGGCTCGCTTTACCATGCGATGAACGACACCTTCTGCGGTTTTCCTCTCCGTGTCATTCCACAAAATAATTGCTAACCGGGCATGACAGTGGTTAGTATTGGGAAGCCCCGGACAAGTCACAATGCGGAAGAAGCGTAACATACCATGAAAATTGCCATCCCCGACGTGGCCACAGATACCGGCTAGTAAACCGCTTTGTGTCATGTCTTGCTTCGTGGCTTCGATAATATCAGGCAGTCTGCTCATTGGGACTGCCACATCGGTTGTCCACACGTGGTCCTCCGGACTTCGTCTCATCGCCATAACACTCCACAGTGCCTCCTTGCGAGCGCTCCAAAGCGAAGCCATTTCCTCCTCGCCACGGGCGAATTCGAATGACTTAGCCTGGGCGGACGAAGCAAGATTCTGAACTAGACGAATCTGCTCTTTGACACCTGTCGGCGTCCCTGTGAATTTAAAAAAAATGGTAGGTGCTTCCTTCCATTGACGTGATGTGGTTCCGCTTGCGTTGATACATTTCATTTGCACGTCATCTAGGATCTCTACCCCAGCGACGGGGATCCCTTCTTCCACAACACGCGTGACACACTGGGCGGCGCTGTGGATAGAGGGAAAGCTGGCAACAGCAACGTTCTGGCTCTTGGGCTTGACAGTCAACTTCAACGTAGCTTCTGTGACAAGCCCGAGGGTACCCTCGCTACCAATGAAGAGACGCGTCAAGTCGTAACCAGCGCTCGACTTCCGTGGACGCTGCTTTGTTTTGATAATCGTACCATCCGCAAGAACAACAGTTAGCGAGAGAACCCACTCACGCATGGTCCCATACCGATAGGCATTTGTTCCCGAACAACCAGTGCCTACCATGCCACCGATCATGGCGCCAGGACCAGGATCCGGTGGAAAAAAAAGACCTTCATCAGAGAGTGTCTCATTCAATTCTTCCCACCCAATCGCAGGCTGGACCACAACGTCCAGATCACCCTTATGTACTTCCAAAATGCGATCCATGCGTCGAAAATCAATGCACACACCTCCCCTGGTGGGAGCAAAATGACCCTCCAGACTTGTTCCGCCGGAGTAAGGTGTTACAGGGATGAGGCGCTGATGGCACACCTTCATTATGCGAGAAACATCTTCGGTACTTGACGGGTAAAGAACAAGAAACGGCTTCTCTTTTTCATTGGTTTTGTAGGAAGACCAATCTGAGCCTGCGTGGGAGATTAAATCCGTGTGCTCGGTGGAGACATTTTCCTTTCCTATAATCCCAACGAAGTCCGCCCAAGCAGCTTGCAGATTAGATGGCGAAATATTGTGTCGCGGGGGTTCGAGCTCGTATAGGTTTGACGTGGATGTCGTCGGGAGGCTCGCGGGTTTCAGCGACCCCAAGTAATAAGCCCCAGTGGAAAAAAATACCAATGCTAAGCAAAAGCTGTTAGAACAAATAACAGATAGTGGAGGAGTCTAGCCGAAGAGATAGGCAAAGCTATACCAAACATCAAAGCTGCATATCGCCCACCCAGGGACTGAGTCTGATACTGCGCATACCGCTCCTGCTCGGCGCGTTCACGCTTCAGCCGCTGCTGGGTACTTTCATACAACTGGTTCTTAAAAGGCTGCGGTTTATCGTCCGGATATCTATATTTCCTTGAAAAGTGGAAGCCCCTCTGTTGATGTAGTAACGGCGGTCGACTGCCACTTGGTTGTTGGAGGGCACGCAGTATCAGCCGGAAGGGCCGCATGGCGTTTGGTCGCATCATTACCATCGGTGTAAACCTACCAGGCGAATGTGGGTATTAAGGAGGGAAATCAGATGAGGTATCGCGCCGTTGCCATATGCGCGGGTCTCTTGTTCCCACTAAATCAGAGATTGCAGCAGGTTCAACTTTCAAACAAACTCGGGCGGAGGAGCGGAATTGAGCTTCATGAAAGCCTCCGGCGCCAAGACATGTTTGTGGAGTACAACATCATTTCCATTGCTTATTGCATGAATTTGAAATCTTCGCTCCGGTAGGACTATGTGGGTAGATACTCGATAGACTGCAAACCAAACGTACGACCGTGATCACCCTGTGGCTATTGGTTTTGGATTCTTCCCTTCCATGCAGTCATATTGTCCGGGTAAATAGCAGGCTTCTGGGTCCTTCACCCGGTAGGGCGGTTAATTTCCAACGAGCTCGGGGACCGTATCGTCGAATCAGACCGCCTCAGGGTAAAAGACCCCACCATGTTCAGAGTGCCTTTCCTGGAGCTCCAGCAATTTGACCCCAGTTCGCCCCTGCGCCTTTCCAGTTGGCCATGGCCGGGGATGAGGCCCCATGACTCTCTGTTCGAGGATATTTCCAAGAGAATGGACCCAAATATCGAGTCTTTTGGGGTCTCGACAGAACGTAGGGAAAGGACAGACGACCCCACGTCATAGTACTATAAATTCCGAGACACGTCTTTCGTCCTTCCACCGTCTTCGTATCAACCTTTTGCTCGCCATTCTATCTTAACGATGAGCTCTCAGACTGCAACAGCCCAGGTATGTGCAAACTCCAGCGTGCAGGGGCCGTAGAAATACCAACACTGACCTGTTTAGAACCCCTCTTTCATTCTCGAAGGAATCCACCAGGTGAAGTTCGAGGACCGCCCTGTCCCAGAGCTCAGAAGCCCCCACGATGTCATCGTGAACGTCAAGTTCACTGGAATTTGCGGCAGCGATGTATGTGCAGTCAAATTGACTCGGGCGGACCCGGCCATTCACTGACATCCACCTTAGGTTCATTATTGGGACCATGGCGCGATCGGACAATTCGTGTTGAAGGAGCCCATGGTTTTAGGCCACGAATCATCAGGAGTCATTAGCGAAGTTGGCTCCGCGGTTACCAGCCTGAAAGTCGGCGATCGCGTTGCAATGGAGCCTGGTATCCCGTGCCGCCGATGCGAGCCTTGCAAAGCGGGCAAGTACAACCTTTGTCAAAAGATGGCTTTCGCTGCCACCCCACCCTATGACGGTACTCTAGCCAAGTACTACATTTTGCCTGAAGACTTTTGCTATAAACTGCCTCAGTCAATCAGCCTCCCCGAGGGTGCACTGATGGAGCCACTTGGCGTTGCCGTACACATCGTGAGACAAGCCAGCGTCACCCCAGGGCAAACTGTTGTTGTCTTCGGAGCTGGCCCAGTTGGCCTGCTGTGCTGTGCTGTGGCCAAAGCCTTCGGTGCAGCCAAGATCGTTGCTGTAGACATCCAGAAGCCAAGATTGGAGTTTGCGAAGCAGTTCGCTGCAACAGCCATATTTGAGCCATCTAGGGTTTCCGCTGCGGAAAACGCAGCCGGTATGATCGAGGAAAATGACCTTGGTCGCGGTGCAGATGTTGCGATCGACGCCTCCGGCGTTGAGCCATCTGTCCATACAGGTATCCATGTCCTTCGCCCTGGCGGTACTTATGTGCAAGGAGGTATGGGTAGAAGCGAGATGAACTTCCCCATCATGGCGGCTTGTACAAAGGAATTGAACCTGAAAGGGAGCTTCCGTTACGGCAGCGGCGATTATAAGCTTGCGGTTCAACTTGTGGCTTCTGGTCGGATTGACGTGAAGAAATTGATCTCTGGGACCGTGAAATTCGAAGACGCCGAACAAGCGTTCAAGGACGTCAAGGCCGGAAAGGGCATCAAAACGCTCATTGCTGGCCCTGAAACTAACATATAGTCTAGTTGCTGGTCATCGAAGGTTTGTGGGGGTGGAATCCAAGATTATCAAAAAAGCGGGATGAGTGACATGTTACGGAAGCGTTTGCTGGCTATATAGCCAGTATACCACGATTATTCACGGGCAAATGGAGCCCGTAGATATTATATTGTGTTGATGCATTCTACAAAATACCCATCCGTCAGGTAAAAAATGTTATAAAAAAAAATTGCACGATACTACTATACATATAAAGGAGTTTGCATACAGATACAGAGCTTCCTTCCAACTCAAAAACTTCAAGAGTCCTTGAATGTTGCCTCATATCTACGGAACTAGTTAGCATTCGGCCATGTGTTGTTCGGGTAGGAATGCATACCTCTTCCCCCTGAACGCCCATAGTCCCCAATTACCGCAAGAGACATCATGCGGATCCAGATCATTAAGATCCCACCTTAAGCTTCGGAAAATATTCTCACCAGGCTCGAGCAGAATGTCGAACTCTCCTGCACACTTGTCGCGCACCCATTTGATGTCCCTTTCCATGTCCCACTGCGTGTAGCCGGTAGTGATGATGGGAACCTTGGTCTCAAGGAGCAGCGGCAGCGTCTCTTCCCACTCATGGGAGCTGGCAGGGTGTCCAAGACCGGGATGGAAGAGTACAACACAGTCCAGGTACGGATCAAACGGCTGGAAGTACTGTGCTTTATACATTGTGTGGAAGTAATCCACATACGTTGTGATTTTCATCTGACCGCCTAATCTGTCTTCAACAATTCCCCCGAACGGGTTCTCCGGTGTCCTTTCTGGAAGGGGGAATTCCTCGTCGCGATTTGCCATGCTTTCGGGGCCGATGAAGATGAGATTAATGAGAGACCGTGGGAAGATGTGGCTAAGTTGGAGCCACACATCGCGAGGTAGGGAAGATTCAGCACGTGCGCCTAAAATAAAGACCCGTACTGGGGGTGCCTTCACACGTAGACCTTGGATATCGACACCCTCACCCGTCTTGGGCGGGTGTAGAGAGTAACGGAGCGCTAAAGTATTGTGTTAGCGTGCGGTAAGTAAACAATGAGCATTGCTTTTTATCCAACTTACCGCTTACACTTTTGAGACCCTCAGCCGTAAGCCTGCTACCCTTCTTAATACTATACGGACTTAATTCATGCAACACGCTACCTATCGTAAGTGGGTAGGTCAGCATGCGTGTCACTTGCCGCATACTTCGATCATCATTGATCGCATCAAACTCCCTGGTATAAAGAAAAGTATCCCAGTTTGTCATATTAATAACAAAGTTCTCATCCTGTAGGCCAGGATACGCGAATTCCGGGAAAAACCGTCCGGAGCGTAGGTCATGGTCGTCCTCATTTATTTGCTTAAGAGTCTCGCAAACTTCCAAGTGGGCTTCAAAATCATCCATCCAATGTCCCTCGGAGCAGTAGATTGGGATACCACAATCCGGGCACTCAAAGTGCGAGTGGGCTGGGGGAAGACTAGCATTGGAGGGGCTTTTGCGCGATTCCGGGTCATGCGGAGAAACCGGCACTCGTGTCTGTTGGTGGCTTGGATGGGGACAGAATGCGTTTTGTTTGATAAAAGCCGCACGCTGTCGGATCGCAGGCGACGGTGATTGGGAGAAATTGTGAAATAGATTATTTGGTTTCAAGAGAGCTCGGGGATCCGGGGGGGAGTTCGAGGTCGCAGATGTTGCTTTTTGTACGACTGGCGGAAGAGGCAAGTTTAGAGACGAGACGTGTTTGTTTAAAAGCAATGAATCTTTGGGTGAAAGATAATTATTGCCTCGAGATCCAGGTCCTCGAGTTAAGGTCAAGTTAACCGAGGAGCCATAACTCCGTCGTGAATTGAGAGAATGGGGTGATCGTAAGGAAGACCTAGAGGATGCAATGGATCGACGGAGAGCCTGCAAACAGCGTCCGCAGGTAAACTCGCCGGACATTGTGTTGGTTGAGGGAGGTGCCGAACGTGCGGATCATATGAGTGTTGAGCTCAAGTTTGGACATTATTTTGGTCGGAAACACTCCCGCAGCTCCCATAGCCACGTGACTGCGACCAAAGGTAACCGAAGTTGGCTTCAAGGCGATATATGTAGTACGGTACTACTTCGGTTATAGTTATAGTAGAGGTGATAAGCAGTACTGAGTATATGCAGCGTTGGTAATTATTCACGTAATCATCGTCTATCCAAGTCTGTCTTTGTAATAACATCAAAAGATGTCCTCGCACTTGCTCCAATCTTGACTCGCCCTACAACCCCAATAATCACCCGTGTGTTTCCAGTACTCCTCCCCTGTAATCGGACACTTATCTTTACTAAACCACCTAGGGGTATACTCATCTCCATTGGCTTCTCTCTCTCTTCTTTTAGCACGCTGCTTCTCCTCAACCCGATGCTTTTCGGTAGCGGCGAAATCGTATTCGCCCTCCTCCATTGCCCGTTGATCAGGTCGGAGACGGGTATCAGTGGGCGGGAGTTGTGGTTGTAGGCTGTCAGTTAGCGAATTAAGCGTGATGACGAATGGTGTCAGGTTGAACGGAATGCCAGTTGGTCGGGGATGAGCTTGCCAGACTAGAATTGTCTTGGCTGACTCTGGATCCTGACCAGATACTGGTGCTTCGAATCCTGGTGTATGGCGAGCGTAGATTTTGTCGTTCCATCGACCGCCAATACTCCACTTAGGCAAGCCATCCTGACCAACAACTTTGCCTGACACCTGGTACGCTGATGACGCTTTCCAGCCCCTAGGCTTGAAGTCTAGATAACACACCTCGCCGGTAGTCCAATTCTTGATCTCCATCAGACCATAATTGTCAACAGTGGGATTACCGGTGATTATTCCGATAACTGATGACGTGACCTTCTTCCACGTGTATAGTTCTTCGCCCCCTGACGCAGGCCGCAGCTTCAAGAACCACGTTCCAAGGAGATTGATGTCGAAGGATTTCCCATAGAATTTAGATTTGAGGGACGATTCTCCCTGTTCCAAATCAAGTAAGCCTCAAGTCATAACCTGGTGGAACATCTGTATAAGCTTACCCAGTAATCCCATTTTGGTGATTCGGCGAGAGCAACCCCAATTGGCGGATGGTGGCTGACCTGCTCAACGAAAAACCGATAGCCCTTGTCCGGTCTGACATATTCGAAGGTCTCGCCCAGGAGTGGATTGAATGGTTTGGCAACACGTCCGATGGTGGAAGCGTATTCACTCGCGGCATAGGCGGCGACATACACCAGTCGCTCCATTGAATCAGTCTGGTCGGCAGCAACATCGAGAAGATCGGTGTATTCTAGGTCTTCTGCCACGCGTTGAAGTAATGAGGTTGGTTCGTTGAAAGAGACTGGAAGAGTCATCTTTGTCATGTCCTTTCCAATCATAGATTTCAAAATCCCCTATGATAGAGATGTTAGTGGGGAATGTGGACGTAGAGCATTTACTTACCCATAGTGAGATTTTGGGTCGATTGTCATAGTCCATTTTAAGCCTCTCCCTAACAGGCTCTTCGTATCCTTTGAACGACGGTGAAATCTCAGAGCGTCTCACAGCACGGAGCTTACTCGTCTCCTCAGGCGCTGCCTCTTCCTCCTCATTTATCTCAGGAGCTGTACGGTCCACGACCTCGATCTCTCCAGAGTCGATTGCATCGAAAAATTCATCTTCCTCGTCATCGTCATCGTCCGAGCAATACAAACTGCTAATTTTTGATAGGGCGGACTTTTTGCGATGCAACGGCGGCCGCTCGTGTCCCTGATCTTCGGGGTACGAGGGATCCTCCACGATTTCCAGAGCCTGTGTCTTCGGCTCTTCTTCACCGTCGAGTCCCACTTCGCCAGATGCAGCTTTAACGGCGGATCGACTAATACTTGGTGACGTGCTCTCCAACGCCTCCTTAAGCGCTCGTTTCGTACGCCGCCTCTTTTCCTCCGACTCACCCATTTTAGATTGTAATTCATCGTGCTCTTGAGCAATTCGTGCCATGCTTTCTTCCCACATCTTGCGTAGATAGGCCTCTCGATTCAGTCGATATTGCCAGTATGAGTCGCGATCCCGAGAAATTTTCAGTAGATTCTGCACTAAGTCCTTCAGGCTACTCACAGCCCCCTCGTATGCGGTCAGAGCTTGATCAACCGCCTCATCTGAAAGCGCAATCGCCGGATTACTTGCTTTCTCTGCTTGTAGTGACGATGCAACATTGGCGAGTATCTCAAGTTGGAGCTTTGCAGACTGTGCAGTGATATTCATGGCATCCTTATCAGTAGGTGGCGTTTCACGGCTAGAGGCATAATCGACATGTTCGTCATCATCATCTTCTAAGTCAGGAGCGGTGGTAACATGACTGGCCACCCTATTGATATCACTCTGAGTGGGCCCTTGGTCTAGGGAGCCATACAGCGAGCCGTCATCATCAGCGGCCACACCTTCTAGAGTAGTGCGGGATGTGTATGTGCTGAGCCTCGTGCCACTGCTACTTGGAACACCGAGAGACATTGGCGCTAACCCCTTTCCACTAGATTTGAGGCTTGGGGATTCGGAGAGATTCTCACTAGGTCGGCCGTCCACTTGGTCAATCTTTGCCTGGCGCAGAATTTCAGCGTGTTTTGTTTGGCGCTTTTCTTCCTCCTTGGCTTCATCCTTTGAATATTGGATCGCGTTATTAAGTGTCCAGAACCAACGTTTAGCCTCTACAACGTGGTTTGCTTTGAGATGGTACTTAACGGACGACTTTCCGTAAATTTCAAAACGGGTCTTGTCTTGAGAATCCATGTTGAGCCTTGCAATTTTCATGTTGATTGCACCACGGCAGGCGGAGCCCGCATCATCTGACACATTATGATAAGAATGGATGGTATAAAAGCTGAGTTTAGAGGAAGCCACTTACCCTGATGTTTATAATAACTTAAAACACCGTCCTCAAGAACAAACCATCGTAGTTTATAGCCGCTGGTATAGTTCGTCCACTTCTTCAAGTAACCTTTCATTTCCCTAGAATCTTTGCCCGCAAAGGAGGCCTCTCCAGCCCCCGGTCGTCCAGACACACCCTGACCCGAGCTGGTACCAAGAATGGCCTTTTCTTGAATGCCCCGCTGAGCTATAACGGCGGCTGGGGACTTCTTAAGTATCGCTCGTGTTCTGTCATCTTTCGTCACATCCTGGGGCAGCTTTCCCTTCTTGTCGCGCCGAAAGGGATCAGCTCCGTGCATCAAAAGGATTTGGATAAGTTTTGTGTCTCTTTTTCTAGAGCCTTCATGGAGGAGGGTACCACCTGACTGAAATGTAGCAGGATCCGTAACAAGATCCAGAGCATTAACATCCAAAATCCCTTCGACACGAGGCTCCTCCAGCAGCTTCTCTAACCTGTCATAACTGCCTTGAGCAATTAACGATTGGATCTCTTGTGTTTTCCCATCAATAAAAAGCGAGCGAGCGAGCTGCAGCTGCTGGAAGATCTCGGGTGCACGCGAGCCTTCAAGAGCCGTTTGTCCACGGTAATTGACGATCGAGTCGTTGATTGAAGGCCTGCTCAGTAGCTCGCGTATGATGGGGCCGCGACTAAGCTGTGCAGCAAGATGAAGAGGTGT
The DNA here is from genome assembly GCF_016861865.1 of Aspergillus puulaauensis. Lineage (NCBI taxonomy): Eukaryota > Fungi > Ascomycota > Eurotiomycetes > Eurotiales > Aspergillaceae > Aspergillus > Aspergillus puulaauensis. The sequence continues at coordinate 3,897,762 of NC_054859.1, forward strand.
GTTGCCTTCTCGATCCCGCGCATTGATATCAATATCGTTGCCAGCTGACAGCACGTACTCAACAACCTGCGGTTCCGCACACTGAATCGCTAGATGGAGGATCGTTGTGCCAAATAGTCCATTCGCACCTTGTGGATCTTCGCTTTCCTTGATGGCTTTAGAAATCGCCGTTGTGTCGCCGCTTCGTAGGACCTCGAAAAGTCGGAAGGTTTTAACAGACTGATCCAGGGACATGGCCCCGCCATCCTGGGTTAGAGAGGGTAACTTCTCGATATTGTCACCTCCATGGTTCAACCCACTGGGGTCCGATGAGGTTTCTGCCGGCATCGCGGGGGAGGTTGTCTCTTGGCGCGACCTTCGGAAACTGGAGCTTCGGTGCGTCGGGCTGGCGGAGGTCGACAGGCTGCTGCTGTTGTTCGCTGGGGACGTGGCACAGTCAGCCGAGCCGTTGTCGCGACTGCCAGTTTCTTCGTGGTTGTCTTTTGACTTATCACGATGCAGAATCGCCAATGCCAAAGCACTTTTAGAGCGTTTGTGTCTAAAGGATAGAGGCGGGGTATGTTAGCAATGTCGTCACTCGAGTTCCTCTGATCTCCTTAGCTAGGTGACGGGGCTCGAGGCAGCTGTATGCAGTTTGCTTATCCAGCAAGGGCAGACTCATCCAATAGAAAAGTTCAATGCCTTCTCATAATTAATGGACTCATTATCCCGCACGTATCAGATATGACATCGCAAAGCTCGATGACCCATGGAACCAGAAAGAGATGTGTCCAACGCACTTACCCTTCGCCCTTTTCTGTCATGGTTCTGGAATACTAAATATGCATAGGTGGGATGAAACGCGAGAAGAGTTGGATTCGATGAAAATGCAATAACTTCGAAGTAATGTTTTTTAACAAGATGGTTGAGAGACGAAGAGCCGAACTCCAGGAGAGGAAGGTCGATCTTCCTAACGCTTGTGGCGCCTTGGCGGCTGTTCAAGATAAACCTTCAGTGTCCAAACACAAGATGGTCCAACTAAGTAAGTAGGCGGCAAAATATTACCACGTAATTCTATAGTCGCGGGAATATGCATCGCATTCAGCCCGCAGCATGGCTTAAGGCAACTGCATACGCATGGGCCTGGAAACAATACTTAACCAAGTGCATTCTTGAAAGAGGCGGAAGTTTATTATCCAGAAGCACCACAAGCCCCAAATCAAATTCCGCATAACTATCACATGCTCATTAATAAACGCAAATTTATATTATGCATACATATACAGTTAAAACCCTCGCCATCTAACTAGATATACACTTTCTTCGAGTAGAGGGACCACCCTATTGTTTCTCGGGTGTCTCCCCACTCACCAAAAGGATGACACTTCCAAGTTGGCGCCTCAGATCTTCCTTATCAACGTCGTGAGTGTCCTCAACTTCTCCCCACATGTCCGTTTGCCATGTAACTTCGAGGCTGGACGCCTCGGCTGCCTCATCAATTCCAAATTTCTTCTGCCCCGCCCTTTGCAGATGGCGGAAGTTTTCGCTCCACTCGCTTACCAGTCTAACAGCAACTAACAGGCTCTTGGAGGCAAGTATACCCCTTTCAAGGGCAGCCAGATCATGGGCCTCCAAACCCTGAACCCATTGCTTGATAATATCCTTCGTCGCTTGAGCCTGGGACGCCGGGAGGATACTCTCTGCGTCCAAAACCGGTACTATCTCAATGCCAGGCCATACTTTGGTGCTTAGAACTGCGATTATATCCTTTGCAACTCTCATTTGAGTCTCCCGAAGTGTTTCTCGCCTTTGATCATTCTCGCCAGCCTCAACGGCATATTCGCTTTCTTCGGGCACCCAGCAAAGTAATGTATCCGTGTCAAGGTAGCGCATCGCGGTTTTGACTATTTGGTCTCGCGCAAGTGTTTCCCCCGCAGCGTCCTCGTGTGCAATATCGGCTGCGCGCGCCGTAAGAGAGGTTAACGGGATCATGTGATTTTTCAAGGCTTGTTGCGCAGTGTTCATTACATCCCATTCCAAAGCAATTGCATGTGCCAGATATGGTTTTGTAGGCGGTATCGATAGGACACTTTTTGACGGAGTTCGGACTGGCCGTTTATCTAGTAAAACCTGATACTCGCCCCCTGTAGGCGCAAGAGCAAAATGTTAGCCACTGGGGAAAGAAGACAAAAAAACAATAGGAAGGGGGTGTATAATAGCGGAAATACCCTGCTTTCTCTGAAAATCGACATCTTTCCAAAAGCGCTTCTTCAGTGTTGCAGGTTTCTTGGTCGGGCGAGGTTCTGGCTCGGCTTCTGATAGCTTTTCCTTGCCCTCTGCTTGGTGAGTTGCACGGTCCCCAAATCCTTGAAATGGCGAAGGGGCCTTAGGCGGAGGTCCATGTGCAGTGATTGGGTGTGCAACGGCCGCTTTCAATGTAGAAGAATGGAGAGCGCGGGGTCTTTGGCAACTGTGTCGCGCAGCAGTCAAAAGTGGTTGCTGTGGACGGGCCGTGGAGGTTCGAAGAAACGGAATAATCCCCTTTTTCACCATTCTCGAAATTAAAAATAGAAAAGCAAAGACGGCAGTATACTAATGTTTCGGCAGCGTGGGGTTAATCTGCTGGGATGGCCCTAGTATGAGAGTAACGAAACGCTCAATCGCTGCCTGCTGTACTCAAAAGGCCTCAATCATTCGGTTTATTCCGGGGACAAGTGACTTTGCGACGTTCGCGCCCAGACATGCACTCGCCACAAACGCCACACTTTACGGTAGGTATTTGCCCCACAATAAATTACGGAGCACAGTCGAGAGCGGAGTACTTTTGAATGTAGTTACTTTTGAATATAGTAAAGGAAAGAGTTTAAAATCGGTTCTTTATAGAATATTTAAATTGAAGATCTCTGGTAATCGATATTTGTAGATATCAGGTGGTCGTTGGACACAAAAGGTTCTACCTAGTGAAGCAGACAGAAAGAATGTCGTGACCCCTTGGTACCTATAGGTATAAACTACTAGTCTACACTGAAGCCCATGTCCACATTATTATTGCGTCAACGGATTATGATGAACTTCAATAGTATCAATAAATAATATGTGCTATAGGGTTCTTCGCTTTCCCTCTGGGGCAAACCCCGTCTCCAATAAATCCGGATCCAAAGCAGATACCAAGGACCATTCACTTTTCAACCAGTTGAACGATCAAACCCCGAAGAAAACATTGGCGACATTATACTTAATCTCGAAGAGTTGATTATATATTACCGTTGCAAACCGCTAGGCAGGGTGGGTAATCAGAAAAACAAGGCTAAAAAAAACAAAACAAAGCATTTATCACAAAATCTCAAAAAGCCTCCCAATTGTTGATCTAAGCAAATGGAGAAGAAAACAACAATAAGCAACAATTTTGGTCAAATAAGTAGAACAGGGAATGAAGCGACGAGAGCCCGCCCACGCTTTTGTAATTTACACGAGGAATGTATCAACCTCCAAGTGGGAGTTGTATAAGGAGATGCAATTATTCACCAAAAGTGCTTGCACAGTCCGGTTGACTCAATGCAAGCTAAAGCGACTGTGACAAGGCCATCCGCATGGGGTGAGGCCTAACAATAAATCAGTTACGGCACCTTTGGCCGAGGCGAAAAGGACTTCCGTATAGATCCTTTATATATAATTTCTTGAAAAATAGCGTCATAAACCATTTCTTCGTAAGCGTCGAATGACCAACCCAGCAGTTTGAAGTCGCTGCGCCACGATCTTCGAGCGGGACTTGCTTGTGCGGCTGGCTCAAGAAATATCAGCTGCGGTTACACTGGGCACCAATCGATGGTGGAAATCGTTCCCATTGAGTCTGAATTTGCGATAGTAGGATTTCTTCAGAGGGTCGTCGTCTGGTCGTCTCTTCATACGTTCGGCATCAAAATCATCGGCACCTTCACGGCTACCCCATGTGGTCTAAAGCGCGAATAAAGGACAGTCAGCTGGGTATAAGCATTTCGCGCGCATGGCTAGTCTCCAAAGAACGTGACGACCATCAATGCAAGCCAAGGTGAAGGGAATCAAAGCGAACGGGTCCATTAGCAAAACATATGGGGCAAAGTTGGCATCAGAAGGGCAGGACAAGTGGCATGGTACACTTGTATATGCAGAGGGAAACATTTCCAATAGCTCAGACAATACATCACAAAGGCTAGGAAGGAAAATACAATAAAGAAAAGCAGGTTACCACGTACCGCGCTAAGGGTCATCACGGCATACATCTTAATCGCCCCATGGAAGTATCCGAAAAGGATCGATACGGGAAGAAAAACCCAATCAATCGGGAAGCGGATGTAATGGCCTAGAAGTTTGATGAATTTGCTGACAAACATCCAAACAGCTAGAAGGGACATAGCTAACGCATGGGAATGGTCATCCCAAGACGCAGTCGCCTTATGGCAGAGGAAGACAAGAGCCAAGTCACCGAGGAGAGCTGGGGGCGACAGTGTTGTCATATGAACAGCATATGCACTCCAAAGTTGGCGACTGTTGTAGAGCGTTAGTCGACAGACAGCAACAAGAATACCGACGATCAAAACAAACTTACTGCCAAATATGTCCTTCATCAAACATACTTGTGAGATTGCTCCTCCAGTTACTACGGGACCATCTTGCGCATTGTTTTAGAAAGGTTGGGTTATCTTCCAGTGTTGTTTGAACTTCAGCCTCGGGGTGGTATTGCATGAAAGTCTCCCAGCCATGCGAGACCATCCAGCGGGTAATGAAGTTGTCGTCATCGGCGTTCAGCTGATATTTTCCGAACCACCATCCTTCATTGGTAAATGCGTAGGTAAAGGCATCATCCTGCAGAATGCTTGTCTTGTACGCAACACTTCGCCCAGACATACAGGGAAGTCCGCCATCGATGTGAGTAGTAGCGGCACAATCAAAGTTCCTTCGTTCCAAGTAAAGGGCTCCAAGAAATCCCCAAATACGCTGCGACAATGTCGGGGAGATAGCACGTTGAAGCCGTTGGCACGTTACTACACCACCGTATTGTTCATCTTTTTCGAAAGGAGCTAGCATCCAAGTCAGCACCTTCGGTGGCCAGATCACATCATCATCAGCGAACACGGTGATTGCTGTTTGCACTTCAGGAATAGCTCTAGTCATTTGGCGGCGCTTATTCGGGTGGGTAACAGTGAATAGGCGGATCCTTGATTTAGCGGCAGGCATGCGACTCAGCATGTCTTCGGCCTTCTTTTTGTTCGCTTCAATTGTAACAAGAAGAAGTTCAAAGGGACGGTTCGTGAGTATGGTCTCAATTGTTCGCTCTAACTCTTCGCCACAGCCATCCAGCGTGGGGATAATAACTGTCACATCATCCGCAGTCAATCTCGGGTTTTCGGGCGGGGGTATAGGCTTGAAGGTCCAGAATGAAACTAGATTCACAACAAGACGAAAATACCGGTAGAAGCTGTAAAATAGCATAACAAGGTCAGCTAACTTGATGTAAAAGGGAATAATCTGAATTGAATTCCCAAAGGGAACTAGGAGGTGCACTAACAAAAGAGCGATAAACGCTCGCATATACGTTATGTGCATTATCAGGTCTTAGAGGAATCAACACAATTCTTCTGTTCTCCCTAATAAAAAAGAGTGCTATCGACTCCCGTCCCTTTTCTTCTTTCGGTTTATGCGGGTTTTCTCAACTGCCAACCTCGATGCACATGGGTCACAATGCCCAATGTGCAGAACAATGACTCTTAGTCTTGTTCTTCCCAAAGTCAATTTCAACAATGGAAGGGGCTTTTGACCAAATCTAGGAAAGGCAAAAAGTGATTCTTTTCTGAACTACCAGACAGGCGAGAGAAACGAGTGGCAGGATATAGAGATAAGGAAGTGGGAGTGGACGGCAAACGAATGTCTGGGCGAGGATGGCTCCTCATGGACTAAGAAAATTGCCTCCTAGATCACGTAGAGAAATAGTTTCTCGGAGGAGGCAAAAGATCGAGGCCTCTCTGACAGCAGCATTGGAGACTTTTATTTGTCGCCGATAGAGTCGAGGCAGGGCTGGCACATGTTCAAGTGGTATCCAGACAACCAATCAGCCACTCCTGAAACAAAAAATGGGGAAGGGAAGGGGAAAAAAAAACGCGTAAATAAATAAATAATAATAATGATAATAAAAATTATAATAATAATAAAAATAAGTTCCTTAACGGATTGTCATTTTGAGTGTTGTGCAGGTGCCTCGCGCGTCAGACCCTGGATGATGGATCTAGATGAAATGAATGGAGGAATCAGAGGACAGTGCAAGTGGAGAGGGATTGGCGGCGCACGAGCAGCAACTTCGCACTAGCAAAGTGGGGAGAAGGGTGGATGACGAGACGCTAACTTGAAGCCTGAGAGCGCCAGAGACGGCGCTAGGTCCTCTGGCAAAGCTAGGCTGGGAGTCAGACTCCCACAGTGGATCTCATCATTGCCATTGTCCAAGCATGCCAGTGCCGGGTGAACAAGGAGCTCGTCCTAACCGCCCCCGGTCACTCTGCAGCCCGCACTCCGCAGCTTTACCCTCGTCGTCGGTCGACTTACAGCCTAGTAGTAGGTATTCCGATTTGTGGATTCGTCCTTTTGTCGTTGCATTTTTGCGTTCTACTCTGGTACGTACTTTGTGCCCACGGCAGCGGCTGATTTGATTTAACCAACCACTCCCAGCAGCAACTAAGTTAAGGCCTAGGCCGAATCTGCGAGCGAACCGAGAATGCTAGGAACTAGTCTAAATTACCCGTAATACTACGAATTTGCTGAACACCATTCTGGAGATGGTAGGAGTAGAATCATAAATTCATATATTGCGAAATCGGATAGTGGCAATAGTTATCAGGAAAGCCCACGGTGGGTTTTGTGCGAGTACAAACTCCAGTGGTTGCAGGTGCCCAGGTGGCAGATGCAGAACTATCCGGGCTGACTGCTTCCTTCCCTTTTTAACTTCACCTAGGACAAGGAGGGAAAGCTTCTCGCACACCCCACCAGCCCATCTGCGTCTCACTCTTGTGGCAATACATACATACTTACGGATGAGTCAAGGCCAGAGTACATAGAATTGGAGGGTCACTTCTCGCTCTCTTTTGCTTATGAATGGGTAATTTCCTTTTTGTCGCGGGATCGGAACTAAGTACTGCTTGAATGTGAGGTGACACCGGACGGAGATACTTATCTTGATCGGCAAACAAGCAAAAGTCGCCATACCTGCGACTGGAGTCAGAATAAATCTCCGCATGTTTAGCCTTGTTCACATCACCTGTTTAGACCTCATGATTCTACTACTACTACTATTCTAGTCAGCGCGGGCCGCACTAAATATAATCGCGAGCTGTGGCACATGAATTCGCGGTGGCAATTCCGAGCCTTTGAGGTCACTTGTTTCGCAAGAGGCTCTGTTCGGCACGAAGATCAGAGCGTGCGAGAGAAAAAAGAAACCATAGGGCGTGGAACAGATGCGATTCGCAAATCAGAGCCGGTCAATATGTCAGGCCTCCAGCGTGGTCGAAGAGAAGTTAAAACCCAGCCAAGGAAGCGACACCCCGACTTCAATTACGATCGGTTCCAGGGAGACCTTCTCGGCACGACAACGAGAACTCTAAACTC